>NW_020955615.1:612812-756583 GCF_003031625.1 Empidonax traillii | reverse complement strand
TTGGAAAACTGATGCCAGTGACTGTCTTTGGCAAACAGAGAAACAGTGAATGAAGAAATTTTCTCTTGTCCTAAACTTGGCTATTACAAATAATAAGTGTTTGAATAGTTAAGGAGTTGTGACAACCTGCATTTTGCAGCATGGTTTCTGGGACTCAGGGGGAAAACATACTCTCAAGGAATATTAATCAGCACTGAAAGTTAGTTCAGGACACATCAAATGAACCCTTAAAACGTAGCCTAGGTGACCAAATACAAGGTGTTAGGCAACAGTGAAAGGACAAATGGGAGATGAGCACAAAATAGTGGAGATTTTATGCAAAATAATTACATGCAGCATTATGGTTGGGCTTGATGATCTTAAGGGTCTTTCCCAACCTACGTGTGTCTGGGATTCTGTAAGGCTGCATGTGGGTAAGCTGCCAGCTGCTTTCACATACGGATTCCAGTGGACATGCTCGTCATGTTTAAGAGCAGTCATGCAAGGTTTGCTCACGTGGGGTAGTTGCTTTTAGTGACAATGAATGACAGAGCGCAGGTTCATTGGAGGCTTTCGTCCTTTGCTTAAAAGGGGGGAAGAAAGTTAATAGTAAAAATGAATTTTGGTGCACATTCTGCCACCTGTAACCTCTATAATTCATTAAGGTGTGACTGTGTTTGGTATGACTTGAATAGAACAGCAGTTGTTGAAATGTAGAAAACACAGCCAAGCATCTTCAGTCCTCATTGGGAATTGACGTCTGTTACTCTCTTGGCAGAATATCTTCCATCCATTAGAGCATTGCAGATACAGATCCAAAATGTAAAGGCATTTTACCTGAACGCTCAGATGTTGAGACGATAAGAAAGTTTATCCAGATGTCTAAACTATTACTGTTAGATTTACTAGAAAAATTACAGATCGAGTAGTCCAACTAGGAGATTTGGTTATTTTGAATTTAGAGCAAAATCCTCTATTGCTAGCTATTTTTACGTCCTCTTTGTTAAAGTCACTGGTCATTATTGCCCATTAATTATGGTGGGTATGGGTACACTGGAGAAATTAACCTTCTTATGTGTTTACTTATTTTCTCTTGAAGTAACATATCCACCAATCCGGACCCAATATTTCAAATTGAATGTGCAATTTTGAAATTTAGGTTTTGGGGGAAAAAAACGAAAAGATTGGTTTAAAGTTGCGCGTAATAGTTGAGTTTGATTTATTAGAAGCCCTCTAGATCTGTATAATTATCTGGTGGGAAGCTGATTTGGTGTGACTTACCGTCCAGAGATCCTGAAGTGACAGCCTGAACTGCTCCTTTATCTTTGGAGAGAAGAGACTTTACCCATTAGTAACGGATTGCTGGATATATTATTTTAGAGAAAAAAAAAGAAAAAAGCAGGTAAGATTTTTTTTTTTCCCCTCCTCTTCTACTATTTCCTGTTTACTGCAAAGGCATGCTATGTCATCTTTGATCTGTCAGCTGTTGATTATTTGGTGACATGGTCAGGTAGTCTCAAAGTACACAGTATCCGTATGTAATCATTTCTGCAAATATTTGTAATGTAGTTGTAGACTAGTAATAGACTGTCTGGAAAAAGATAATTTCTAGTTCCAAGTTGCAGATATTGAGGATTTAAGGATGTTGGTTTGGGTATTTTGGAAGTAAAATTTGGATAGAGCAAGAAAAATACCTGGTAGCTGCTGTAGATAATCCATGTAGAGTATCTGTGATTATTTTCTTTGTATATGACTGGAAAAAAGGCAATTTTTGACATCATGAGTCAAACTGCAGTTTATCATAAAACAATGTTTCCCATCTGACAAGAAGTACAATTGTGTTTTAAAAAGTTTTAGAAATAGGCCTGACACAAAGTTTGTGCTTTTTTGCAGAAGGTACATGTAATAAACATGGAGTATGGTAATGCATGCACTGTACCAAGACTTTAGGTTATTTTTGACCTCTATCAGGCATTGGTAAAGCTGATATTTTATTTTCTCAGTGTGACTGAACTTCAGGGTATGGGGTTTTTCGAGCTAATTTTTCTTTTTTACTGAAAGTATTTGTATAATCAGAAAGAGCTGGAATCTGAAGGCAAGAGCACATTAGTGAAAGTTAATCCTAAACTTAGATTTAGTGGCTTACTTCAGTTTCATGAAGCTGCTTTTATGGGCAAAACAGCTATTTCAAGGACATAAAAACTGGAGAACAAAAAATTTCTTGAACTAATGCACACATACATTTTACATGTATCTGTTGATTGTGAGTTCAGTCAGCTTTAATACAACTAAGTGGTTTAGGTTCAAGGTCAGGTGGGATGGATCTTAGCAACCTCATCTAGTTAGTAGATGATGTCCTTACCCACAGAAGGGTTGGAACTGAATGACTTTTTAAGGTCCCTTCCAACCCAAACCATCCTAGGATTCTGTAAGTGTAAATTTGAATCTTCAGTATTAATTTGAAGTGGTGAAAATTGTGTTGAGGTTACTGTAGTGTAAATCAGGATCCAGAGTGTTCTCAATTTCACAGATGTGCTGGGATTTCTTACATTGGAAGTCACTACAATATAAGTAGACAGTATTAGTGTTGTTTGATCGTGGGAAATTACAGGGCAAGGTAAAAAGGCATACAAAATTTTCTTTAACTCCCTCTAAGTATTTTTTCACCCCCTTACAAAAAAAGTGGAAAACAACCTTCTGTTTTTTTCTTTTATTGTCTTGCAATCTGTGTTCATATTTTTAGTCCTGTAGCAAGTATTAAGTTTTTTGGGACAGCACATTTCTTTCTTTTCATGGGCACTGTATTTTATGATTATCATGGAGAACTATTTTCTAGGTTGAGGCAGAAATATACTTTTCAATTCTGCATCCAGAATTTTGTTGGAAACCAACACAGTTGGGTTTTAGGGACAATAAAAATGGGACGTGGAGTTTTTACAGCCATTTTCTTGCTTCCCAATCAAATGTGCAAAATTGAGGGAGGTTACTGTAATCTTGCAGATTCATCCAGAGATGATTTAGCACTATGTAAATGTTTGCAGCATTACTTATTCCCAAATTCCTATTGGAGCTGCCTCATCAGTTTGCTGTGCAGGGAAATGCTAGAGAAGGGAGACACAGGTGAAATAAGGGAAGGGAAGGGAGGAGCAGAACAGATGTGGAAGGAGAAGAACTTTCCAATGGTTTAGAGTGGTGATGGGTTTTTTGCTGGTGGCTGATCAAGTCATTTGCCCCACTGCTGCTGTCTGGATCAGAAGAAAAATCAGTCATATGGATACACTTAAAATCACTTTGCTATTACCCTTGTAAGCTCAGAGCACAAGAAAAAAGATTTGTCCCTCCCTCTCTCAAATTTAAATACTTATTTTGCAAATGAAATAATTGTAAATATAACCCAAATCCTTACAAAAAAATACCATTAATTATTGTAGGCAGTACTAGCTTAGTTGCAACTATTTTTCAGTTTCTGTGTTTCTGCTTAATCATTGGTGGATCTTTCCTTATTTTTCTATTTGAGAAAGAGAGGACATTTTAAATAAGAACTTCCTTAAATGCTTCTGAAGTAATAGTAGAATCCTAAAATAAATTTATAAATAACTGTTAATACTACTTTCAATCACTGAAGTTAAAGTTTCAGACAGAAGTGTAAGCCAGCTGTTCATTGACTTTGTGCAGCATTTACAAAGAGCACTGAGCTGTTTCCAAATCTAATGTGGGTAGGGATGTTTTTTTTTACTTCTACCTTGTCACAAGAAAGGAGGATGTTCAAATGCAGAAAACTGGAGAGGTGTTGAGAAACACAGAATAACAGTGCAGTATTTTGAAAAAAAAAGGCAGTGTTGGCTTATGAAAAGCAAAGTTCTTCAGAAGCATTTATTTTCTGTAGAAAGAGTTTGCCATTGAATTGTTTGAGATTGGTTTTATGCTATACAATATTTTAGGGTATAATATAGCATTGGAAAATATCATACAATGGAATAATTATTGGGAGTTAAAACTTTCAATCAAATTTACTTCAGAATATGTTTCTTTCTGTTTTTTAAGATTTGCATGGTCATTAAGAATTTATCTTCCCTTTAATGTATTGGAAGTTGAGCCAGAAAAATCAAACAAAGGTCTGTCAAACTCCTGTGCACAAGCACCTGATGCAGTTTTCTGGGTTTTTTTCTCACTAGTGTGTAGTTGGTGGGTGCAATGCCAGCTTTGCATCTCAGGGAGGACTTGCCCGTCATGTGCCCACACACTTCAGCCAGCAGAACTCTTCAAAAGTTGCCAGCCAGCCAAAGGCCAAAGAGGAATCTCCATCTAAAGCTGGAATGAATAAAAGAAGGAAATTAAAGAACAAGAGACGGCGATCACTACGTAAGTATTTCCAGAAGTTCTTGAAAGTTTCATCTCGGATTGGGAGTTCCTCTCCAATGCGGTGTTTTCTCTGCATGTGCCGATCTGGCGGGATTGGCATTCCTTGTGGTGAGAAGAAAACAGTTCCAGATTCTGTTTGTGTTCCTTCTTAGGGTAAATATCTTCATGTTCAGGAGAAAAGATCAGTTTCCTATGAGAAACAGTTGGAGTTCACAGTTGAAAAAGCTTTTCGTTTCAGAACCACTCTCTGTTTACTGTTAATGTTGGAAAATGTTCTGTTTAGTGTTGATGAGATCTGAAGTTCTGTACTGCAGACAGAGCTTGCAGATTCATATAAATTAGAGATAAATGCATGTTATATAAGCTCTTTTTTGAGCACAACATTTCATTATGTTAATGACAGTTTTATGAGCATAACCAAGATCTAATTTTGGGCAGAATTGACTTGCTATGTTTTTATAATCTGTCTCCACGCAGTTGATGTTCATTAATTTTATATGAACCAATGTGCTGAGAGGTGTAATTTGTCATTTAAAGTGAGAACTGTTACCTATAGCAATAATCACCTAGTACCTTTTCTAGTCCATTTAGATCTAGATGTTTGATTGTTGAGTTGTCTTAATATTAGACTAATAACAGTGTCCCATTTATATAGAGGTTCTAATGTACAAGAATGGTTAGGAAAGACTAGGCAATTGTTAAAATATTTCACTTTGTTTTATAATTACTTTCGATGCAACTCTCCAGTACCAGACTATGATACCTGCATCTTGGAGATGTAAAAACCATTTAGATTTTTTTCCTGCTGGTATGTCAGCAGCTGAAGAAAAAACTTCATGAATTTTTATTTTTGTGTAAAGTCCATCTTAGAGTATTGAAGAGTAGCACAAGATGCCTTTTTTATGCACCTGTTAAATCTCATACTGTCTACAGTGTTACTTTGCCAGAAGTTCTCTGTGGCAGAACACTTAACTATATTCATCTTTCTCTTCCTGTGAAGAAACATAATTACCAGTTATTCATGTAGTACTGCAACAATGGATGTACATGCTAGTTCTCTTAAATGATACTCTTTATCACATGATTGGGATTTATTCTTATCTTAATACCTCACCTTTGTCTTAAGGAACTGTAATTTATGAAGCAATGGTCATGTTTCTGCCTTGAGTGCAGAGAAAACTGTCCTGGAAAGTTACAGTGTCACCTGGAGTTCTGAAAAGTTTATTTCCTGAGCCAATATTAACTTTTCTTCTGCATTTTTTTTTCTTTTTGAGAGGGGAATACCTTTGTATTCTTAAAATATATATGAGCAAATTGTATTATGAAACACATCCTAAAAGTATAGACTTTGAGAATTCCTCTAATTTTGATTTAACATTCAAAGAAATTAGCAAACTGTTCTTTTCAGAATCTGTTTTTAAAAGGCTTTCCCTTTCGCTCTTAACAATCTGTGTAAATGAGAAGGTTCAAGAAGGGAGGACTGGTCAGTGAAGGGTTATGGGCTCACTTGGATGTAATGAGAGAGGCACCTAGTTGGGATAGTTGCAGGTTCCTAAAGGAATATTGTGATTTGTTGACTGTGTTACTCAAACAAAATATACATCTAAGACTGGTGACTTCAAAATTTTCACTTGCAGAGGTTCCTGAGTTGCATCTAGGCTTGTTTCTCCATATTGATTTTGTTAGGTAGCTGATTTAATGCATCTTAATTTAGTTTTTTCCCCCAATAGATGCAGAAGTAGTTTTTCAAGTTGGCATTTTATTAGTAATTGATGAACATTATCGACTTACTGGTTTCAAGGCAGAGCTTCATAATTAAAACTTCAAATTACCCACTAAGATGTTGTAGTTGTAATACGAATTTACTGCAGAATTCTTGAATGAATCCATGGCAAAAAATGTAGGTGGTAAATATTAGTAGGGATTGTTAAAGATTGGACTGTAGTATTTGAATGGTCTGCTTTCTCAATCAAGTGCTGCACAGGAAGAAAAATGACAGCTGCTTGAGCAATTTCTTGTCTTCTTGCCTCTTGAGACAAACGCAATGCTGGCTGTAGACTTTTGCCTTAAGGCAGAAATCATCTCTAACTGAGTTGGGAACTGACTATTGTAATGTATTTCTCCAGAGGGTTTGTGACCCAGAAATGTATCCAAAGTTGATGGCATTTTCTGAAAATGCGAAGTATTGGCAGCTTTTCTTTAAAACTTCGTGTGGATTATTGTTGATGAGGTGAACGAGACAAAGGGCTGATAAAGTTGTGCTTGTCTTTTTGTTTCTTAGCTTAGTTTTAGTTCAAGAATAAAGTGTGTAGGTTTTTGTGTTTTGTCTTTACAAGGGGAATGGGGGAAGGCAAAGACCCTTATCTAAGTAGTCAAAGTAACACAATAACAGCATTTAAGTATTTTCAGTCTAGAGTATATAAAGCTAAGAACATGGATTTATATTTAGATGTTTTTAAGTGCCTAAAAGGAGGGGTGTTTAACGTAAGTACAGCTTGTCTGCAGGTTGGGTTATAAGAAGATGATGCCATGGATGTAAAACAGGATGTCATTTGATAGTGCACAGTCTTTAACAATCACTTGTAGGTAATAATTTGACAGAAAATTACAGTTTTGCACCACAGAACAATTTGTGTCCTGAAGAAATGCTGTCAGCGTGTTCTTTCTACCTCCTCATGATTTGATTAGGCCCTGGATTTTTACAAGGCGTAAGTGGCTTACTAAATATTTATTGGCCATCAGTTGCCAATATGTGCTGCTATTGAAGCATCTTCATGTATAAATTCTTAATAGTTTAAATACAGCAGATTTATACATTTGCTTCCTCTAGTTTATATCTGAAAGTTAACACCTTTCTGAGACAATGTATAAATGAAAAAAGGAGACTTTACTGTCACTATATGTGATGGAAATACGTTCCATAAAGAGAATTCTTACTGTTACTTGATTTATTTTTTCTTTAACATCTTGCCATTCTTAAACTCTTTTGCTTTTCTTTTGTCCTGACTGTAAACGATACATGTTCTTAGAGGTTTGGAAATTAGCACTTTTATGATAAAAGCATGTTTTACTGGAGACACCCTTGTAACTATTTAGATTAGTGATGCTGTAGAGATCTGATTTGTCTTAGAAATTTTCATGTTTTTAGAATAATTCAGTCAGTAGATTGCTTTCTCATCTGGATAGACTTATACATGTTCCCTGATCTGTGCAGTCTGGTGATATTTGGAGATATAGAACCAAATATATTACAAGTATGTATGTGTAAAATAGGTCACAGTGGTGCTATTCTGAAGCTGCCTTGATGAATGCAGCACTGTCACTTGCTTTTCCATTAGCAAAGGTGACACTATAGTTAATAAAAAGCGTAATACAGTTCTCTGGAGGAATGTAAGAGACATAAAGAACGTTATTGTTCATAGAATTTACAGTAAGACTACCTTAGTTACATAATGCTTGCATTTTCATTTAGTAGATTCCTGTTATGATGATGTTAATTTATTTGACTTAAGTAATTGATGTGTACTTGGAGCTTGGATTAAACAGGAAGGGAGACACTTAAATCTATTCCCTCATAATTATTTTCAGAGTAAAGATATGTAGAAGGCACGGCACTATTGCTCAGTAAGGAGCAATATACAGTAGGAGTAAATAAAACTATTCAGGTGCCTTGGAAAAATTGTGTCCTTCCTCTGCATCTGTTGAATGTTATCCAGTGGTAAATCCTGAAGAAAGTTGTTGTATGAAGCAAAAAGAAAAAAATTGGTTGTTTTTTATTTTTTTAGCTTCTTTCCATCTTCCCTTCCTTCCTCCCTCGTATTTATTTATAAAATATTTATATGCTTGCATCACTGACCACCTGCAGCATGAGCTGCAGTTCCACATCACCACTTACAGCAAGAAAACATTTCAGTGAGATGATTGCCTAATTGGCAGTATCCAACTGAGATGGAGTAGGGACAGAACATAATGTACAGATGAATGCTTAACAACAGTGAGTCCCAAGGGTGTAGCAAATGTTAGCTTTAAGTGGAATTTGTAGTTCATTTTGAAATAATGGATAGATGAATATAGAAGTTGTTTTAAATTAAGGCAGCAGAACTCTGAATCGCTGTGCAGATTTCAGGGTAATATGTATTTGATAATGTAATACGAACTCCGATTCTTAGTTTTAATTTCAGTGTGTTATTTAGCAACTATTACTGTCAAGGCTTAAAAAATGGGAATTCTACTAATGTAATTTTACTACTGTATTGTGTGGTATATTTTAAATTTTTTTGAAAATTATTTTTAACACTACGCAAACATGTGCCCAGTAGCCCTTATTTTTTAGTTAAAGTACTTTTAGTGTAGATTTGATAGACCTTCTTTACAATCCAAATCAAAATCCTTTTTAGTGTTCAAGAAAATCTTAACTATATAAGTCCTTTTCTAAAAGGAAAGGTCCTTATTAGTTTTTGCTGGTTATAGACTAGTTGTAAAAAATATCGTATGGGTGTTAATTGTACTTTACTCGTTATAAGTTGAAGTGTAGTGTGGGATGCAGTTGGGTCTTCTTGACTAGAAAATGTTTACTGATTGTCAAAGAACGTGGAGTGACAACTTGTACATAGAAAGAAACGTGTAGTAGTGTGGAGTTTTTCACCTGACTATTTAGCGTTACTGAAACCAAAATGAAATGAGCCGAGTATAGTTACATTTTCCAGAATAGCTGTTTGATCCGCAGGGAGTGTGTTTTGACCAAACCTGACTTCTCTTGGAGTAATTTCTTCCTCTCAGTTAATGTTTACAACTCTCTGACAAGGTAGTGCTGCTGCCATAATGGTAAATGATTTACTAATGACACTTCAGACTTGTTTACATGCTTGAGTGTGTTTGTGTGCTTTGAATGTGTTGAACACTAAGGATCTCCTTTCCTTTTTTTTTCCAGCAAGACCTCATGACTTCTTTGATGCACAAACACTGGATGCTATAAGACATCGAGCCATCTGCTTTAATCTCTCAGCACATATAGAAAGTTTAGGAAAAGGCCACAGTGTTGTATTTCATAGTACTGTAAGTATACATATTATGCATTCCATTTGTTTACCTGTGTGTCTGAAAAATCTAATCCTTCAGAAAGATTTCTGGTTTCCTCTTGTTGCTGTAGGCACTTAATCAGAAATAAGTAATAGTGGGTATTTTACTTTGTTGATTTGTCCATTGCTGTTAGTAAACTAACTTTTAAAAATAGTGTTGGTAGTTGTTCTAGCTCACAGACTGAAAGGCTCGCTGTCTGATACGCTTGGGGAAATATCTAACAGTAAGTATGTGTTGTAGAAAAATGTGGTTCTATCTTCTAAATAAGAAAGCAGTTCAGATGGCATTTCCTTAGTTGTGAGTGACAGTGCTAATTTATCACAAGCAATATTTTGACTGTAATTGAATATTTAAAGATGTTGATCTGAAATTTGTGTTTATTTCCTTGTTTTTCCCCAGTTTAAAACATGCAGTCCTGAATAAATGTCTTGTACCCATTTTTTTTCTTTTAATAAACTTACACCAGAATGTCAGTGGTGATGCTAGAAGGAGGCAAGTGCCAGGTGAGGAACTGGCCTTTAGTCCTGTTTCCATATCCTGTTTTGTGAATTTTTTTGGTATTTGGATAGGAAAGACATTAATTTAGAGAAGCTCAAAGCATAGAAAAAGTAGTGAATTGGGTATAGGGGTCAGAAGTTTAAAATCTGTATTACCTCAGATTTTGTTAACCAAACCGGGAGATATGGGCACATAAAAGGCAGAGACTCAGCTGAAGAAAAGAGGTAAGAGATGGGACAAAATGAGAAGGGATAGTTTTTAAATTGGCAGACTAATGCAAGATGAACTGCAGTCCGGGGAAGGAATGCTGACTGACATGTCTTCAGCTACAGCTTAATCTTAACATGATTCAAAGTCTGGAACTCTGTCTCTTTCCATAAATAAAAGATGATTTTTGTATGCATGAAACTTATTTCATACTGTTCTGTGAGACTGATGCTTGTTATAAATATCTGTGGCCTGTATTCGAAATTTTTTCCAAATGATTACTCCTGAACTTTATGTGCCCTGAGCTGCAGCTGCAAGTGGAGATTTGCAGGTGGTTTAGCTGTTACTGTATTTAAATCTCTTTCTAGTGTTCTGGGCAAATGTGGATCTTACAGTGCTGTAATCTGAAAGGTTATCCAGACAGACTTCTCAAGTTGTGGAAGCTCAGCTCTGTCTTTTGGAATAATTCATAAGGAGGTGGAGTTAGAAGGAGGATTGTGCTCTAAAACTGTCTCAGATGGACTTGAAGGAAGTGCTGAAAATCCTTTCAGCTTATCCACACGTGCGTCACTCGAGATGGTGGGAGGTTGATTAGATCTGAAATTGCTTAGACCTCAACTGTGGGACAGGTTGTACCAGTGGGAGAACTACTCCAGGATCCCAGCCCTGCTCTGCACTGTGCTGCCCTCTTTTGCTGCTGCAGTTGTGTGGGTTTGTGCTGGGCATCAGCTTTATTGATGAGACTCAGCCTAAAACTGGTGTTAAAAAGAAAAGGCAGACTAGAAGCAGTCCTGGGGATGTGCACTGTTACACTGAGCACATGACAGCTCAGATGCAATCACATTTTGCATCACTTTTCAGGCATTAGGGCACTGAATTTGAGTGGTGGCTGGATAAATAGCATAGTAAGTCTGTGTAGCCTGCCTTAAGATGAAGAAGAAACGTGTAACTAATGGACATTAATTTGAAAGGTGAAAAATATAAAGATAAAATTGCCTTGCTGTCTGAAAAGGGACAGGAATGATTTATTTTTTTATACATTGTATTTTACAGGACATATCATAATATAAAGAATTTCTAAGCAACTGCTGTAGATACCCTTCATGTCCTATGAACAGGCACATCCTTTTATTTATATATACTTTTTAACCCATCCTTTTCTTTTTGTAGATATAGAAAGCTTTAGAATGCAGTCATTAATAAAACCTTTTTGAAGAAATGTGTTTGCCATCCAGAGTTCTCCTTTGACTTGATTATGATTTTTTTTCCTTGTCTGTTTTTTTATTGGAGTCAAGTTTTTGTACTTTAATTCTCTGAATTCTTAGATGGAAAAAGTCAAACATTTCTATTTAATCTAAAGGCCAGATAATACATTGATTGAAAAATGCAGCTTATAGGTTACCCTGTTGTGCCAGACCCACCTTTGAAATGGCTTGAATTAATTCTGTAAAATATTTGAATACTAAACTATTCTCTGGGTTTAGATTTTTTTATCTATTTCAGTTCGGTGATCTCATGTATTGAAACACATGTCTTGAAATCTTAAAACTTTGTAAGATTTACTTTGTAAAACTAAGTAAATGGAGTGAGATGCATAGCAATTTATAGGGTGAAATTGTTTTCTTTTTCCAGAAGAGGTCAGCAGAACTCCATTTCTAGTCTGAGACAACTTTGGTGCGCGTTTCCTTTAAATTTCCATTTTGTTCTGGGACAGTGCATGAAATGCAGAGAATGTAGGGACAACGTTTTCAGATAAAGCTGCAGCGAGCATTTATTTATCTCCCAGCTGAAGTGTTTTTTTAAGTGGAAAATCTAAATGGACTTAAGTTCTTTGCAGAGCAATTTCAAGTCTTCAGAACATATTTATTGCAGGCTTACTTATATTGCTCCCATTTCTGCTGTAACTTCTGCAGACTTGACCATAAATCTCAGATGATGAACATCAAAACAGCAAATAATTTTTTGGACGTCTTTCTTGCCAAAATTATTGCAATTTTGTGTTTGTTTGCATCATGAATGTGTTTTTGTTTTATGTTGGCTGAAGGTGGGAGTCTAACCTCAGGGTCCCGCACTTCAAAACTTAATTCTCTAGAGAGTATCTTATGTGCTGGGCTACTGTGAACTGGTATGAGAAACCATGAGAAAAGAGTTCTTCTTGTCTGTGACCTAGTGATATGTACCCTTTATATAGAAATAATACAACTTTCAGCAAGTAAAACAATTTTCCTTTTATAAATGTGCAGTTGAGCATGAAGATCAATGGTTTTTTGAGCAAAAAAATAGGGAATTTGGTTTTAATTATGATTTTTGTAATTATTGCAGGTAATAGCTAAAAGAAAAGAAGATTCTGGAAAAATAAAACTCTTGCTTCATTGGACACCTGAAGACATGTGAGTATATTGCTGGTGATATGCTACAGGATTTAAATGGGGAAGGATTTACAGCAGGGTAAATGAATTATCTGTCACTATATTATTTTGTGCTGTTTGTTGAGTATTTAAAGTTAATATTTTAAAACTGCTTTTCAAAAAATAATTTAACAATTTTAAAATTACTAAGCAGTGTTTAATTGATTTTTTAAATTTAATTTTCAAGTCTTTGGGCTCTAATACCAGTTCAGGTAAATTTGCATCTCTATTTTTAATGCATTTTGTCACTATGCACTATGCAGCCATGTACATAAGAAAACTTACCGCTGAGGCAACTTTGCTTTACCCACTGATTCATCATGATCCTAAAAATACTTTCAGGTACTAAAAAATGTGCAGTTATCCAGTGTAACAGTAGAACTCCACGACTCTTTACCTGGGTGTCACAATTCAGCACTATAATAACCACAGCTGACTCTTTAAGGTGTCCATGTCATATTGCTGCCTCCTTGGATTCTCCCACTGAAGCTTGGAATACTTTCCCAGCACGTTTGGCTGCTCTTTTTTCTCTTTCTTTTCAAAGTTTTGCTTGTTCCAAATGAGTAGCAGGACGAAGGTACTGCCCTCGGGTTGGCTTGGGACATATGAAGTAGTACATACCCTCTAGGAATAGTTATCTACTTTGAAATTGCTGAGTTCTCATCTTTCTTTTAACACTTAAAGAACAAAGAGAGCCTTTTGATTTGGTGATGCTTTCAGGTGATTGAGTGGGATGGTGATAAAGCTGTAGCAAAACAGAAATTTACCTTTGCTTTGGTGGTTTAAATCACTCACCTTTGTAGTGTCCCAAATCAGTTGTGTTCAGTAGCGTGAACTTGGCAGTGTGAGTCAATTATAACTTTTATTTGTAGAGAACTGGAGTTGCTGATAAATCATATGCAGCAATGGTTGACATTTTGGTGGAGTTTTGAAGTGTCTGCACCTTTTGTTGCTCACTGCAGCACTTGTAGACTTCAAGTTTCAGTTCAGCTTGGGAGACAATAACTAAAATATTCTAGTAAAAAAAGCAAATTTTTGGTTCCTGTTAGGGCAGCTGGCAGAACTATGTGTAACAGCATTCTGAAATTATTCTTTTTAAAATGTTACAGACAAAACAGTTAATTACATTTTAAAATAAACATAAAAAAGTGTAATAACACAGGGAACATGAAAAAATAAATTAAAATATCAGGTTTTAAATTTTAATGCAGTCAGATGAGTTTTTTGCTCATGCAGATGAATTCAGTATTAAGAATATCTGCATTGGAGAAGACAAGTTGTTCAGGAAGGTTAAGACATCCCTGATAGAATGTAGATGTGGTTGGTGAGATCAAAGCAATAATGTTTCACTCTTGCATCTTGGTTGGGGCAGGGGGAGGGTATATTTCATCACTAAATGATGTAGTGTTAGATTACTGAGTGTACAGTAGATTGAAATTCATCTTGATTATTACGGTTGAGAACAGCAGATGCCAAGGTGTCCTGGCATGTGCCATCAGTCTGTTTTTGTACAGTCCGTGCACTCTCACTGTAGGGATGTTCAGTGCATCGTGGGGAGGACTTTTAATCAGCCTGAATTTCAGATGGATCTGGTAGTAATGATTTAACTTCTTCTACTGAGCAACTGTTGAAGTGCTCAAGGTTATCTGTACATCAAGCATTTTTTTCAGGAAAAATAAAAGCTAGTCTTTAACCTGTTTCCTATTAAGAAGGAAATAACTTTTAATTTCTTGTATTTTTTTTAGGGCAGGAATTTATTCTTGGTGTCAGTACTTCTGAGCTTACTGAGTTGCTGTCTTTATGTATATTTCAAGTAGTCTTTGCATGTGAAAGGTTTTTTTTAATTTGCTGTTTGTGTCATTTTGCATCTTCAGCAAAATATAGTTTCTACTGAAAACACCTCCCAGATGTTGTTTGTCCAAAAACTGATTTTGGTGTTATTTGAAAAAGTCTTGTGATGTTTTTTCCATCTTTTATGATCCATAAGCCTTAGTGGATATATGGATTGCCTCCTGGATTGTTCCTCCCCTACTTTTTTTCTTTTTCTTTTTTTTTCTGCTGCCTTTATCTGAAAAGTTTGTTGAAGAAACTCCTTTTCCTGCTGGGATAGAAATTCTTGGTTTCATTTCATGTTTTGAATAGCTTGACCAGAAAATTGAATTTGAATACCACTCACTTCAAAATGAAGGTTCAGTGAAATAAATTGCAAAAGCCTGTAGAACTGCATTTATCTTTGGTCAGAGAAAGGGGCTGTAACATTTAGCTAGTTTCGAGTGCTGGGTTTCTCAATTCAAAATTTATTTCAAATTAGTTAGATCTTAATTATGAACATAAACTTTTCCCCCAACCTATAATTAATCTTTGGCTTCTAGGACATGTAAAAAAATTAAGAAGCCCACCAAAACCCCAAAGAAAACAAAACACCGGAAACCCCAAATGGCTTTGTGGGCTAAAAAGAATCACCGGGGGTTGTTGGGATTTGTTTGGGGATTTTTTGTTTGTGGGGTTTATTTTGGGAGTTGCCTTTTTTTTTTTTTTTTTGTCTCTTCTTCTTTTTTCCAGTAGTGGAAACAAAATGGATCCCTTGTTTGTTCTGCACAGCTCTGTCAAGAAGGCAGGTTTTCAGTAAGACAGTGATGAGCTCTGCAAGCCCAGTGCTTCTTAATAACATGTCACCTGAAAGCTTCAACAGGGCCTTAAGAGCCCAATGTACCTCTAATAAAAGAAGCAGTAATGCAATAAGCCACTCAGAATTAGGCATGTTTGGTCTCAAGTAATTAAAGTGCAAAATGGAGATGATTGTGTGTTATCTCCAGTCCTCTTCACAAGTTTCACTGCAAGTGGCACTGAAGCAACAATTCATTTTAATGTGTAAAGACCAATTTTTATTTCATCTCACAATGAGAAGTGTTATATAGCCAAAATATTTTGTGGTGATTGCCTGGATTACCTCAGAAGATAGTAAAATGATTAACTTCAGGAAAGCTGGAGGATTTTGAGGTTGAAACCTTTGAACTTGGAGCAAGTAAATTTAGTGTAACATGAAGCTTAGTGTCTGCTTTATATTCTGTCCTTTACTTATTTTAACAGTATCGAGGAATTTTACGCCCAGTAAAATGAAATATTTTTGAAGATGTGGTTGGTTTTTCCTGCTACCCATTATCACATTAAATTGTTAAAATGGAATAGATAGTGCCATTATCATTGTGTGCATATTTAGCATTCTTGAATAATGTAAATTATAATCTCAGTTTCACACTAAGAACTTAAACTTTGAAGTGTAACGTGTAAAGATTGGCTGTGTTTCCTCGTTCCAGTGACGATGCTTTTTAACCAGGGAAATGTGGAGATTGCTTTAAAAGAAACTTAATATGTACTAGTTTACCACATAATTTTATGGTAAGAAAAGCAGTTGATCTTTTTTGAATATTTTTATTTTATTTATTTATTCATAGTCTGCCTGATGTGTGGGTAAATGAAAGTGAACGACATCAGTTAAAAACTAAAGTAGTTCATTTATCAAAACTACCAAAAGATACTGCCTTGCTTCTGGACCCAAACATATACAGGTAACATCCTAATTTTGAAACTTTCTTTCCTTGAATGTAATCTTAAACCTCACTTAACTTTTTGACGTTTTAAAATCAGGATTCCTAAATGTACTATACACCAGACCAGGGAGCCTTGATAATGTAAACGTCCAGGAGTTAAGTTCTGAGGTCTTAAGTTATTTCAGAATTACTTCTTGAACTGAACTCTAGTTACTGAGAAACGGGGAATGTGTGTATTTACCAAGTGTATTTTACTTTTTTGTGCTTGGTGTACAGAAATTCTAGTAAAGGAGGTACATACAGTGGAATCCTGAAAGATCCCTTCTGTTAAGATCACATACTGGTTTGTATACCAATTTTTTTAAAGTCCAAATTTATCTTTCCATATTTTATATTCAACTGTAATACATGCAGTATTACCTTGAAATCTGTACTTGTATTCAAGTACTGTTATTTTTAATACAAGATTCTTTATATGGGGACAGAAGGGGACAGTACATGTTACTTGCCTTTAAGCTACTTTCACATTTGTGGTTTTGGGCCTTCAGATTGGCTTCTAATCCATCTGGTTTCTAATAATTTCCTGATTTTTCCCTCCCCCTCTTTATTAGTGCACTCACAGAATTGTCAGTACCCACAGTTCTGTGTGTGTGTACAGTTTTTAAAGGTAATCTGAAATGCTTAATTAATTCTTAAATTTTGGATGTCCAAAGATACACATTTGTGGGCTTAAGTTAAAAATTCCCGAAAACGGGTCATGGAAAATAAAAAGTTTTTTCTGCCATAACAGAAGTTCAGTGTTCTGATGTTTTTTTTTCCTTAATATCCAGTGACTGAGTGTCTAAAGGAGTAAATAGAACACTAATCTGAGGTCTTTGTAATGCAATAAGCCTTTCAGTTCACCTTTAATATTCAGTCTATTTCACTAATCAAATTAATGAAAGCTTGGTTTACAATTTGAAAATAAATCATACTATATCTGCTATTCTTGTAAATGTAAGTATTTAAAATACTTACCTTAGTACATAAATTATTGACATAGATCATAAAAATGTTATGAAGAAATTGGATTGTATGTTTTAAAACTGCTTAACACAGTGACTGTTTTATAATCTAATTGAGGTGTTAATTTTTTATTGTTTACCTTTGCAGAACTTAATAGATTAGTTTACCTTGAAAAGAAAAAGATAATCTATGAAACTAAAAATGTAATGATCTCTGGGATTAAGTCCTTGAAGAAAAAATGAGCAGACCTTTCTCCCTCTTCCACGTAAAATTAAGATCCCCACACAAAGTGTTGTACTGGATTTTTAACAATATGGATCAGTGTGTTAGTGAAATGAGCTTTTGGAACTAACTGAGGGAGATGAAAGGCATAAAACTGGAAGACCAAAACTTTGCAAGCGAAAAAGATAGTTGAAGGAATTCAGTGACAGAGATTAATATCATGCTAAAATGATGACTTTAATATAAAGTTTGAAATCTTTACCTGAAATTGTATGCTGATACGGGATCATCAGAAATGGCATTCACTATTAAATTAAATGAAAGTAGATTTTATGTAGTCATGATTTCATAGTATATTCTAACTGGCTGAAATTTACATCTCAGGGTCTTAATGTAAATCTATACCCTCTTCTTTTACAGAACAATGCCCCAGAAGAGGTTGAAGAGGTAAAAACCAAGCAAGTGGGGACACCTGCAGTCTTAGTCACTGACAATGGATTTAGAAATAAAGTTGCACATTAGTCAAATCCCATCCTTTTTTTTTTTTTTTTTTTTTTTTTTTTTTTTTTTTTTTTTTTTTTTTTTTTTTTTTTTTTTTTTTTTTTTTTTTTTTTTTTTTTTTTTAGATAAATATTTATGCTTAGTGTAAACATTCTGTGAATGAAGTTGATGCTTCCGTGGAATATATATTAATATATTACTGTATATCCACATTTTCATGGAATGGTACAGTGGGAGACTGAGCAAACACTCTTCTGGCAACTTAGTGGAACAACTAAAAGGCTTTGCATGCTTGCTTCTTTAAGCTGCTTTTTTCTTTAGTGAATACAGTAGTCTATATTGATGAAAAGAAAAAGTAACCATCACCATTTACTCACAATT
This sequence comes from Empidonax traillii, assembly GCF_003031625.1. Taxonomy (NCBI): domain Eukaryota; kingdom Metazoa; phylum Chordata; class Aves; order Passeriformes; family Tyrannidae; genus Empidonax; species Empidonax traillii. The sequence goes on along the minus strand of NW_020955615.1, from coordinate 738,390 downwards.
CCCAGGAGAACTGTTAACAACCTACTGGGCTTCTTGTCCATGTTAACTGAATATAACACGTGCCAGGCAATAGAACAGCTACCAAGGGATTATCCTCTTGCCCTCTGAGTATGGTGGATAGTAATCATTTGTCATTTGTAATCTTGTGTCCTTTTGCAGATCCCTAAAATATGTTGGATTATGATGTTTAAACAAATGTTGATGGAATGCTTGTCTTTTCCAGTCAACTCTGAATACATATAGTACGGTTTAAAGATGTTAAGAGTGTTGCAGTATGTCTGACCCCCTCTTCAGGAGTAGTGTAGTATGTTAATAAGATCTGCTTTTATGTGATCCGTATCAATGGACAGGTTTTGAGAAACCTCTGCGTAAGCAAATAGTGTTACTGGTGATTTATTTTGCTTTTTTGACCCTTTAGGATCCCCATTCACTTGTAAAGTATACTTTATTTGGCCTAATGTTTTCTAGATGTAAAGAAAATGGTATTTTTTAAAAAAAAATAATCTAGAAATTCAATCCTTTATGCACCAAAGTTGGCTTTGAAAAGGAAAGTAAAATCATTTTCTTGCTTAATAAGCAAGAAGCCGTGGATTTTTTTTAACTGACAAATAGAGATGCGTCTAACCTGTTAGTCTTTGTATGGAGACAAAAATGTTGCATATAGATAATAGGACATTGCTTGTAAATATTTCAGCAGATTTGTAATATATTTTTATATTATGAAATGTACTGTAGATGTTTTTCTAGAGGCATGAAAGTTAAAATGTATATATTACGGTAGAAATAATATTGAAGGATATTGTAATTCACTAGTGCTGCCAGAAGAATTGTTTAAAAAAAGCACCTTCCTTAACAGTAAAATAAACCTTCTTTTACATACCTAAGGGACTATATACTACTGTTAATATCTGTTGTAAGAACAAAAATACATTGAACATCCTTCCCAGAAATCTTAGAGGGATGAATAGTACCCATAATTAATTCATGGTGCTCCTTTCTAATAGTGAACACAAAATTAGTTTTTTCCTTACTGTTGGAAGGAACTAATATGTAAAATTTGTATGGATATATGCAGTCAAACTGCAGAGTTAGTCCTCCTTGTTGGGGAGGAATTTACTACAGTGAAACTATTAACCAGCAGTTTTTACACTAAATTTTTATTAAATAGATTAAAACTTAAAGTAACCCTTTGGTTGCAGAAGTGAGCATATCCTAATGTAATACAAATGCGTTCTGCATTGGTACTGACACGAGTCTTGCTTAGCTCCAGCGGGTTAAAAATGTTACTTATATACACAAAAAAATAATCTTATCAGACGATATGAAGTGCAGATTAAAAGCACCACTAATATAAGATGTTCTGGAATGGTTGTTTAATAAGGGTATTATTCATAAAATCTGTAGTGATGTGACTTTATTTTTGAAAAAAAATGCAGTGTTTTGGTTTTTTATTTTTTTGCTTAAGCACTTCACCTACTGCTTTTTCTGTACCTATAAAGTAATCCGTAATCTTTGTTTCTTTTTTTTTAATTTGTTATAAAATTGCCAAATAGAAGTGTTTCAGATATAGTTTGTATTTGTATTTTTTTAATTTTATTGCTTCATGAGTTTCTTGTAAGTCATTTATAATTGACAGATGATTGTAGACCTTGCCTGAGTATTTTTTCTAATAAAACAAAACAAACAAACCTCATTAGCTTCAAAATTGTAAGATTTCAATGAAGTTTAAATATACAACCGACACTCTTTCCCCTGTAAGTTGTAACACACGTACCTTTACAAAATGGGGAATTCGTGGATTCAAGTCATGTGTTGTTCATGTAAACTTTGACTTTTCTTGGGTTTGAGAAAACTATTATCTGGTGTTCCATGGTACAGTTTCTGGTGTGGAAGGAAAAAAATCAATTTAAATTCAAAACATCTGTGAAGAAATGGATATATTGGAATTAATTAAACTTTCCACAGCAGTGAAAAAGGTAAGTGAACTTATGACTGTTTTTCACCTTGAAGTTAGCAGCGTGGTTTGCTAAAACTGTTTATGCCTGACAGTCATCTGTATTCTGCAAATTATGGAATTACTTGGTGGTGTTTTTTTGCAAATGACAGTCATGTCTCTCCAAAAGGCTGCTGCAGTTTTTGTGTGTGTCCTTGGAGGATTTCACTGTTGCTGGAGCATCAGGTACATGGAACTAGCACAGAATCGCTTTGTTCTGAAAATAACCTTATCACTGTTATTCTTGGAAAGTGTTAATGATATAATTGGCCTCTTCCCTTTTAAGTAATTCCATATGCTTTGTTTGGGGATGTTTGGGATGTAACATACAGAGGTTTCTTCCTGTCTTTCTCAAGAACATTTTTTTTTTTTTTTAGATAGATTTTCCAAATATCTACAGATTGCATTCCCTCCCAGCTGGAGTGTTTATTTTCTTTGTAGAGAAATATCGGCTCTTTGAAAAAGTCTCGCTTTTCAGGAGCTGCAGTGCACACAGATACCTGCTTCTAAAATCATCAGTCCTTTTGGAATGTGTTGGCTTGAATTTTACAGTTTTCTGAAGCTGAATAATAGGATGTTTGAGTGAGGAGTGCTGTTTTGGGATCAGAGATCATCTCTGCCTTTTGCTAAAGTGGGTGGAAATTCTTGTCTGGGAAAACTTCCTAATGTTTGGGCACAACACACAGCTGATTGATTGATGGATACCAGATCTTACTCTGTTTACTAAAGCACTTTTATAGAGCAGAAACAGATCAGTTCTTTTCTGATACTTATATTGCATATAATTTTCTCAAGGTACTGTGGGATTTTTTCAGAATTTGGACAAATGGCCTAATAGGTAGCACTAGGTGTTTCTTGACTTCTGTAGTCCATTAAGTAATTATATCAGCAAATTCCAATTTAAATTCCACATTAATTCTGGACTAGCTTTATTTGGGAACGAATGTGTTAATTGTGTTCAAATCTAGTTTGGTTTTAATAATAGAAATTCAGGTGGTGGATTTCTGTTCGTCTCAGCTTTTCAGTGCAGCATATGAATTGATCATTGCAGAAAACTGGTCATATGTAATACTTCAGTCTGATACTGATGACTTATTCTCACTTTATGCTTTCCTGCCTTGACATTTTAAACTTGTGAATGAACCTATCATAAATATTTCTGTTGTCACGTTAATGTATGGCGAGTTAAACCGAAGAAGAAAATCATATAACAGGGAAGTTTAAAGAAGCAGCCGAATCTGTGGCTTCTTTCAGTCATTTTCTGTAAGTTGTCAGGTTGACAATCTGTGAATGGCTCCCACATGCACATGGCTCTGAATGAAAAATGACAGTTTGATCCCTAAAACAAGGTATTCTTTACAAAGCATTCCAACGACAGAAGATGGTCTTAACATCCCATGGATTTTCTCAGTCGAGTAAAGGTGCCCTTAAGATCTGTTATCCTACTGTTTACCTACTCCAAGCAGAGAGTACTCTGGTAAACTCTCTTGCTTCAACTTATAATGAGAATTTCGCATTGTGTGGTAGTGGGGGGAACCCCACCAGCACTACTGCTTTGAACAATATGTTAAAAAAAATACTGTAAAATGTCAGGAATATCCATTTGTTCCTGCATTTTTAACAAGGATTTTTTTTTTTTTTTAGTATGTATTCTTGTAATTCTGTAATGTAAATTGAGACTAAAAAAATGAATTCTGATAATATTACAGCTGTAGTCTCCTAGTGATTATAATGAGAAGAGTCAGGTATAAATACTAGAGGTGAATGTCTCAACGTGCATTTATGAGAAGAATTATAACTGTTGTAGTCTCTATTGTAATTGTTTTTTCTTAAGTAAGGATGAACCTAAATCTCACCAAAAATAAAACCTCATAGACTTGGAAGATTTAAGATTCTTCAGCTATCTAGTCTGTCTAGTCAGCTATCTGTCTGACACATAGGTGTGTCATTTCCCTTAATATAGCTGACAAACTAGAGAACCCAAGCAGATTTATATCTACTGTCAAATCCCAGGTTATCTCCCAGAGGGGGAAAAACCATGCTCATGTTTTGTGTTTAAAGTAGAGCACTGCTTCTAGGAGACAGGAGCTGTGAATTTACTTCTTCCAGATAAGAAACTGGTGATGAGCTTAGACCAGTGTTGCAAACTATATTTTTGGGTTTTGATTGGCAGTGTCAATTCTGAATATTTATTTTCCTGCTATGTTACAGCAGGTGTCTTTACAGTGAAAAATTCTACCAGGCTGTGTCCACATGTCTTAATTTTTATACTACTGTATGCAGAGCTGTGTACAGCAATTGGAGTTATCTTCCTTCACTTTAATTACACATGTAGTTGCCTCTTAAGGGTTTGTATTCCTTCAAATTCAGCCAGTTTGCGTGTGTACTGTCCAGTACTTTCCATGCTAGTCTGTTTTCACTCTGTTGTAGCACACAGTGATACAAGTGTGGACGTGGACCAAAGTAAAGTTCCAGGTGTACCCATCATTCTTGCATTCCCTAATTCCTGAAAACTTGTATTACAACCTCAAAGGACTTCTATTTGTAATTTATTACATTATTTAAGAATATATACCAATTCTGGTATCTAACAGCTTACTGTCCTGTTCAGAGATGAGTGTCTGTGCACTTCAGTCTCTAATTCTTTCCTAGAGAAGAGTTAAAATCAATATGCCTTTGATGTCACAATCTAACTTACAGTGAAGTAAGGAAATGTAGTTCAAAATGTAAAGAGAATAAAATTGTGTTGATTTTTTTTTTTAACCAAAAGTGGGTTTTTGCTTGACAGCCAGCTGTGGATAAATTCAACTCTTCCAGTTGTTCTTGACGATTAATATGCTGTGATTGATGCTGCAATATTTGTTTTTAGTAATTCTAAAAATGACCCTTTGAACTTTTTAAAATCCTCCATGGTAGTTAAGTAACAAATACTCTTAAGTAATATGATAAATCTGTTTAATTCATCCCAAATGAGAGATAATTGTTGATAGCATCCTGTGGGGTTGGCTTGCGTACAGGAGATTTGAGTACTGTCTACTGGATGCTGTTCAAAACTATTGTCTAATTTTAATATCTTTTTTTTCTTGGTACTTTGCCTGTGTTTGCAGTCTCAGTGGAGGGAGGATGTGATATCCCTCATGTATTTATTGTGAAGTACTGCTTCTGATTTGAGACAGTAGTAGCCTTCTGACTAACCAAGGGAAGCAAGGGTAAGGCTTTGAGAAAAAGGCAGTTAAATAGGATAGAGAAGGAAGGGGAAACTGTAACAGTGGTAAAAATATAAAAATAAGAATGAAGCTGCTCACCACCCACTGACGGATGCCCAGCCTGTCCCTCACAGTGGGCTGCTGCCCCTTGCCCAATTTCCCCCAGTTTTGGTGTTCAGCATGACTTCCTGTGACGTAGGACATCTTTTGGTCAGTTGGGGTCAGCTGTCCTGTCTGTGTCCCCTCCCAACGTCTCGTGCACCCCCAGCCCACTCACTGGCAGGGCAGCACGAGGAGCAAAGTCCTTGACTTAGTGTAAGGACTACTCGGCTACAACTGATGTACATTGATGTGTTAGCAGCCTGATCATCATCCTGAATCCGAACCAGCTCTGGACCAGCTACTAGGAAGAAAATTAACTCTATTCTAGACAAAATTAGGGCATACTAGAAGTTTAATGTCCCCGTCCAGAGTCTGAGATCCCCTTTTTCACAGTGTCATGGCTCAGTCGTGTTTTTTGGCTGGTTTCATTCACGTCATCCCATCGCTCAGGGGGATTTGTGCAGGCATTTGGAGTCTGACCAATGGCTCGTTGATTTCAGGAGGACTCCATTACGGATCTTTGACTTGTCTGCCTCTGTTCGAATCTGTTGTCTGAAACCCCGATTGTGAAATCAGGGGGAACGGAACATGATGTTGTTCATGATTCATTTAAGCTAAAATGAACAACATGAGCCACTTAAACTTGTCTAGGCACTGAAATATATGTTTGGATTTACATAATTTCAAGGCCAAAAAATTAGTAAATATGTTGTTTTGGGAGCAGAGCCTTGGAATGGGAGATTAAAACTGCCCTTAAGCTCTAAAAGGCATTTTAAACAGTTTAAAATGCTTTGCAGCTTTTACTTTCTAGTGAATATGAGGCAGGGGCTTGGACCCTGCTTGCTTTTTCTTTCTTCATGTCATAAATATTCTCTCCTAGAGCATGGAAAATAAGTCAATTACACTTAAAACTGTTTATTGCAGAGCAGATGTGTGCATACAGCAACTGTAGCTGAAAGCCCAAGTATTTAATTAGCAGTTGCCTGCAGCTGGATTCTTTCTTTTTAAATAAGTGGGGAGGTGGGGAAACATAAAAGGATGTCAGGAGACGTTCTGCTGACAGTGAGTAAGTTCATGTGTAATTACTTATTAAAAGTCTTGCTCTACCTCCCTACTCAGAGCCATCACATGGTGGTGCTGCCATTTTGTTGTGCTGTGCAGCCATCCGTGAATTCCGTGTCCTCACTGACCTGATACCTGTGCTGCCTCATTCCAGTAACATTTGATTGGAGGGATCTTGTGCATCTTGTGCTTATCTGTTAGTTTTGTTGTAGATGTTTCCTCTGCAGTTGTTGAGAGTTTGCCATTGATTTGAAGGCTGAAGATTTCTGCTGCAGTCAGAGCTGAGAGTCTGGAAATAGCTTCCTCATGGGTAAAATGTATGGGTTTGCTTGCTCACACATTACACACGTGGTCTCTCACACTGTAGCACAGGCTGCACTGATCACATCTATGGTGACAGTTTTTTGCATGTTTTACTTCTCGTTGGCTATTTGCTAATAGCTTTTGAAGTCAACAATTAGGATAAATGTTGAATTTATTCAGGAAAAAATTTCCAAGAGCTAGTTTTGGGGTAAAAGGTGGCCTTTGTCTTAAACTGCATTTCTTGTTCAGAAGTGAATTCTTGTGGAGGAAAGGTGCAAACAAGAGTTTTGTCTTGGCTAATTCCTCATCTGGGTAATCTGCTACAAGCTGTACAGACTGCTTATAGTAGTTACTGGTGTATCAATCACCTTGGGCTCCTCTTTCCTTTTTTTTTTTTGTTCTTGGCTAATATATTTGTAAACTAATCTTGGAAGGTATTGCCTCATTTAGTAACCGTTACATGCATTCCACTGGGAGCTGATTTCAGCAGTAGAAGATATGAAGGTATTTCAAGCTGGAAGATGGTAAGTAAACATCCAGGCATGCAGCCACACACTGTGCCGTTTACAGAAAGTACAGATGATGTTCCTCTCCCGCCCCATTGTTCTCCAAGATGCTCCGATCCCACACGTCACGGTACATTTCCATTGTGTGTGTTTTAGGATCCTATTGAATTCCATAACAATCTGTAACCAAAAGGTGGCAGCAGTCTACCACGTTATGGTTGCAGGTATCTAACGTTTTTAGGGTGGTGTTGCTTTTTTAAACCAGCCTCCTCACCTGCAGTTTGTTGCCTTTGTTGATACAAGATGGATTGAAGCGTTAACATTGTAACGGCTCTGGTTGGTGGATATTTAACAGAGGAGTATAGAAACTGCCTTTTAGTAAAGATGACTACTGAGAGGAAAAATACTTCAAAGTGTTTTATTTTTTTATCCCACTACTGAAAAGGTTGAATGTTATCAAATTTTGTAAAGTGGGGCTGGGTAATTACGGTACCTGGTCACTTTGTAATTACCTTTTCTTTGCCAGTGATGCCCACGATTGCGCTTTTGACCACCTGATCATTTTCCTGAAGGGCATGACAGGAAGTTTGATTATGGAACTCTGTATTTTTTGTCCAAGTAAGTTGCATATAAAATTTAATTGTTTAGGTAATCATATAATTGATGTTTGGGGTTTTTTTCCCCTCCCCATGCAACTGCCTCCACAGGCAGTTTCAGGATGGTTTAAAAACAAACCAACCATCCCAAATCAAAGAACTTTAAAGTTCTATCAGTTGCAAGACCTCTCAGTTTACTGTTCTCTTTAGGAGGTTAACTAAATATGCTGCTCAAATTAGTACCATGCTTGCTTTTTGATCCCAGTAGTCCTTTCGGAGGAAATTAAAATTTTTGTTCATAAAATGAGTAACGTTGTACAGCCAGGCTTAAAGCAAGCTTCTAAATTCAGAGCTGCATTTGCCCTCAGAATTGTCCAGCAGCAGCACTGAACAGATGGCAGCAAGGTGTACGAAACTCTGCTGGTATTTGTGGAACTTCTCTGAGGAAAACTCTTTTTCCAAAAAATGGTGTTAGTTGCTTTGCTTTCTACTATATTTCTTCAATGGTGTGAGGTGTCTAATAGCTTTTGATGCCCCAGAACTTTCCTGTGTGTCCACTGTTTTGTAGTAACCACCTGCATAACCTTTATCCTTCAGTAAATGAAAGACGATGATATGTGATTCTGTTCCCAGTAAGAAAGGGAATTAGTTTGCATCAGTGCATGTGTAGTGCAAGATAGTGCAGTAAAAACAGAGCTGTTGACATGCCCAGGGCAGTGGGTGAGTCTCCATCCTTGGAAGTGTTCCAAAAACATGTGGATGTGGCACCTGGGGACATGGATTAGTGGTGAACAAGGCATTGCTGGGTTAGTAGACTTCGTGATCTTATTACTCTTTTCCAACCTTAGCTATTCTGTGTTTCTGTGACGTAAATACAGTATCTCTCCTTCTCATGCTTAAAGCCTGAGGTTTAAGCTGACATCTCAAAGCTCTCTTGCGTGGCTGGATGAGGAAGAAAACAGCAGTAGCTGTGCCCCACACCCAGCCCAGGAGTTGTTGTCCCTGAGCCTTATCTCAACCCAAATCTTTGCGTGGTGTTCTCATGCCTTCATTCAGGCATGGGAAGGGACCAGCTTCTCATCACCCTCTCTGTGGCTCTCCAGGGATTCTGTTAATGTCATTGTCAGATTTCTGGTGTACCCACGTTTATAGTCATGGGCTCTCTTGTGATTTCATGTATAAATGGGTACCTTGTGCACATGTGGGATCTACTTTCCAGTTTATAGACTTGATGGCTGAACATAGATTAATGGAAGGTAAGTCTGATGCAAAGGTGGTCCCTTGATCTAGACTCTCTAAGGCAAAGACTTGCAGGGTAAGATGGAGTTTTCTTACACAGCATTCTTTCTCTGCCTGCAAATCCAGTTCTGGGTTTGATGGTGAGCAAACATGAGCTTGCGGAGTTTTTTTGGCAAACATCTCAGCTGTGTAAGGATTTGCTGAGCCAAATTCAGCATTGCTATTCAACTCGGTAGTCATCCAAAATGGGTGCAAAACACTGCCAAAGCAGAAGTATAGAATTTATTTACTTGTCCTGCCATGATGTGAAAGGAAACGGATGATTATGAACCTAGAAATAATAATTGGAGTAAATGAGTCACAGTTGAAAATTGGATTGAAGTGCATTGGGGCATTTTTTTTCTCCAGTGATTCAATTTTTTTCTTTGTTTATTTGTTTTTTGTTTTTTTTTTTTTTTTTTTTTTTTTTTTTTTTTTTTTTTTTTTTGGCCGTGTTTGTTTGTGCAAAGTAAGTTGTTTTCTAATGATCCAGATGGTTCTTGGCAAGGTGCTCATCAGAAGTTGAGGAAGAAATCAGATTGTCTTTCAGTTCTAATCCATGGTGCGAGTTGTTTTTGCTATATCCACAAACTATCCGGTCAGCATCCTTGCCAAAGCGTAAAGCTGCATTTACTTTTCACATGGTTCCCCTCCCTGCCCTGGGCAGCGGTGGCATCACCAAATAATCTCTAGATTTTAAAACACTGGTTTTATACCTCAGGTAGCTGCTGCTTGTTTATCCCTGAAGTACTTCCAGTGTGAGTTCACAAGTAAACACTGAGTAACTAAGTCATTGCATGTGTTTCACAAAGCCAAATGTGTTCTCATGGAGCGGGTGATTTGAGTCATTATAATGTGTGTTTCCATGGCCCTTTATGTGTTTTGTATGATGTACTGGGGACTTTATAGCGAGGTCTATTTTGTTACAGTTTGCACAGCTAAAAGGAGCACATTATTCCTATTACTTTTTTTCTTTTAACAAACAGATCCACTGGTTGATGTGTGATGTACATGTGACAGTCTGGCAAGTGGTGACAAATATGTCATCAGATAACTGGCTGCGTGTTTAGGAAAGATTCAGGCTTTCATGGAGCTGTCTTGAAACTACAAGTCAGTTATTGGTGGATCTTTTTTGTGCATGGTCACCATTTGTTTTCAATTATGGATAACTTTTTCCAAAGCTGATTTCATTCCAAGCAGTGCCTAAGCATGAGGTCAGTGAGGAGAAATGATTTCTTGGGTAGGTTTTATCTTTCCAGTGGTTAATTTATCACTTCTGTAAATAAAAGATAATCTGCACTCTGCGTTCTTTTATATTTCATTGTTAGACTCCAGTCATGCCAAAGAGTAGCGATGGGCAAGATATTTTGCAGTCCTTTATAGCAAAAAAATTGCCAAGTGATAATCCCATTTTTATTCCAGATGGATGAGGTGATCCATTTTGCATCCACCATAATTACAGTTTATGAAGCAGCCAACTCAATACACAAGCTGCCATCTGCACTTCATCAGTTTCTTTTATAACAAGGAACAAAGTTTTAGCTGTCAGTGGTACAGATGATGTGTGTTTTGAGTGATTGTATATTTTAAAAGTATAAATCCAAAAGTCAACATGTCCTTCTGTTCTTGTGTGCACTTTTTTCCTCCTTGGAAGATCAGTTGGCTTCAGTTTGGGGGCTTTTTTGCTGTCATACCACAAAAGAAGCTGTGCTGTTTTGTTGTGGGGTTTTTTCACAGAAAAGGGGCACCCACAGGAAGGGAACAAATGGTTCACAGGGAAAAACCATACAAGGTGCATAAAGACAAAAACATCACCCCTGTCTAGAGGCTTTTCAGGACAAATCTGCGTGGGTGATGGAGTAGAGTAAAAATATTTATCATGCACCCTCCATTGGAGTCTGGCAGTTTCATCTTCATAGGATGTCATAACTGCAACATCTACTCTGAATTTTTCCATGTGTTTCACTGCTACTGTGTTCATCCATATCTCCTCAGACTCCCTTCCTCTTTGGGTCCGTTGTGCCGCACTACCCAAGACACCAGTAACTACAAAGGACTTGGAGGCAGAAGACCTGTGTGTTGTGTTTCTGCACGTATTAGTAAACCTACTGGCAGTGGTTTCTTACCTTTTCCTGTTTTGGTAATCATGAGGACACCTCACCTAAGCGTGGCATGTTTGCCAAAGTTGATAGGAAAACTGGGTCCCGAGATCAGCATTATGAAGTAAGAAAGAGGACAGGGGAGGGCTGAAGGAATACTCTGCTTACAACTTCCTGGATATCCCTAACTGCTTGAAACTTTAATTCTGCTGATTAAGAGTGGATATAAAAACGTGTTTTGAAGCAGCTGTTTGCTTCCAGCATGTTTTACACTCTAATAATCAGAAAGGGTCCCTACTGCTTTTAAAAAGTGTTACTAAAAAGTAGCCACACAAAGTTACAGGTGTTGAAATATAACAGAGTGTGACGTGGGGGTTTGTGTGTTGATGCTCAATTCGCCCGAGAAATCTATTTCAAAAATAAATTGAGACCCAACACTTTGATATTGTTCAAATGGTCTAGAGCAGATAATTTTTGTCTTTATTGATCAGCATACACAGTTTTTTCCCCTGTAGTTTTCTAAAATGTTTTGACGGAGGAAAATCTATTTTATCTAAGTCTCCCACAAAGAAGAGGGTAGTTTTTGTTTATTGTTTAAAATGAGTTTTGTTAAGGAGTGACTAGAGAAACGTACTTGTTTTTCAAACAGAGATATAAGCTGTATCTTCTGTGTTATGTGATATAAACTATGTTAACTGTTCAGGTTAACCTAGTCCTACCTAAGAGAATTAATGTGTAATCTGTGATGAATTTTGTTGGAATAATAGTCTCTGAAGATGGACCTCTTTTGGTAGTGATACCTCTGGATTTGAAAGAATGATTTTTCCCCCAGAATTTTACACTGATGCAAGATGTGAATTCCATGTAGTCACTTTTCTGCAGTGGCACCAGGGCTTTTCTTCAGCCAGGGTGTATGTGAGAAAGGACATCATGCCAGGCTGGAAAGTGACTGGGATAAAGATGCCTTTGTGCTTGTGTTGGTAGGTGAGTTCAACATGTATTAGTGTGTCATGGTAAAACTTCTGTGCAGACAAGGTCTTGTTTTCCCAGTGTAAAGTCAGCTTGCAGTTCAAATGTATTACATCATACAATCTTTCATGTCTGTGAGTCTGAATGCAGCAAATTCTTTAAAAAAGGAAGGACATTTTTACAATTAAGGGAGGAAACAGAGAAGGGCTAGACCTTAAAGAAATCTTTCCGATTTTTTCATCCCTGAAGAAATTCCCTCTCATCCTTACCGAGGGAGAAGTACCACCCACAAACCACATTAAAAAGTAACCTGTTCTGCTGATAATACCTCTTTCTGCATCTCGTTTGTCCTGCTGGTCAGGGGACTCTTAGTTACCTTTGTATGAACTTTTGGGTTCTGGCATGATTGGCCATTTTGCTACATTCCTGGTCTGTTTAATACTCTTAGACAAACGACCCCAAATGATTCCTGCCTTCTGGACCTGTCCACTATTATTAGCAAGGTTCCATGAGAAATACAGGGACTGATGCATTAAGCGAGTCTTTCAGTAAACACAAGTTATCAGAAAGTCCTGTTTTAGCAGCAGAGAGTACAGCATGTCTAGGACTGATGCTTGAGTTAGCTGTACTAGTATTTCTAAATTAACAAAGCATTCACTGTGTTAATACTGTTTTATCAGGCAGCTGCCTTTGAGATGATTACGTGAAAGGAAAAATCCTGTAAGGTTTTTTTGAGTGCAGGCTTTGTTTTCCAGCCCTATGATAGTGATAGATGAACTAGTCCTAGCTTGAAGTGTGCGTGTAAATGAGAGAGAGCAGGCTCTAATGCATGAGTAAGGGTACATTAAGTAACGAGCAGCAGACTGCTCCTGCTTATAACATAGCAATAAAATATGAGGCATTGGAAATTGTGTCTGCCTGTATTACAGGATCAAACCACGAGGTCAAATAAGGTTTGAATCCAGATTGCAAAAGAGCTACTGCAGAACTATACTTCTGTTCCTCCCTTTCTCCCTCCAAATGATACTTGTCTTAATGTTTGCACTCAAAGCCTGTATGCAAGCAGAACACACAACTTCTGCTTGTGTCTGAGTTCTTAAAAGGTGTTACAATGCTTAGCGCCCGAGCTGCAGATCAGAAGGCCCCAAGTTTCATTTTCTGTCCTTATGTGTGTTGGTTTGTGTCTTGCTGCTTGCCCGTGCTGGCTGTTGCCTTCTGATTCGTGTTCTGAGGGGTCAGTGGTGTAAAGAACCACTCCTGACACCTCAGCTGTTACCAGGGGTTTGGTGTCTTGGTCGGTGTTGTAGTCCAAGTTCTGTTGTGAAAACGTTGGGTTATTTTTTTTTCCCCCTCCCGTTTCAAGACCCACTGGTTTGCAAAACAGAGCTTCAGTCCTCACTGTACCCAGGAGTTTGGTGCTTGGCAGAACTACATTGGTGACATGTTCTGCTTACCTTGTGTGCGTGCCAGGTGTTGTAGTTGTGTTCATGGCACGTCTACCTGATCAGAGAGTTGATACAAAGTGTCAGACTCCATGTCCTTAGTGGAAATTCCTTACAGAGTGTCCTCAAACAGCTTAACTTACCATTCCATTTAGTACCTTCTCCTTTGTCTACTTGTCCAGTGCACATATTTAAAAGACTGAGTATTCAACAAAGATTATTATCCCCTTTCAACTGATTTCTCTCTCTTCTTTAATCTGGTTCAAAGAAATTTCTGCACTCAGGGTAAGTGGGTTTTGAACATGTAGACACAGTAATCATGCCTACAGATAATTCATACAGCTGACTTGCCTCTTGTGCACCTGACCTTACGGCACACATCAGGCTCTGATGCTGTAGATGAGATAGGAAGACCTAGTACAGGATACTCCATGAGAAGGACAAAATATGAGACTGGATGTAGTTACATGTCCCTTAAATGTCTCTGAAGTCAAGAGCTGAACTGAGGAGAGTGTTTTCAGGTAGATGGGTTTTATCATCCCCCAAGAAATGACATTATTCATTATTTAAATTGAATATCAGATGTGCTGTAGTATGCTATTGGGATTTCCAAAACAGCCATAAATCCTTAAAACTACTAAAAACCAAAGCTGACTACAGGTCTCTTAAGCTTCATTGTGTAATATAAGATAGTCAATAGACTGGAAAACAGGATATTCTATGTATTCTGTCTTTATTCACAGTTAATACTAAACATGTATTTATTATCTATATAGAATGTGTATACTGTGCTTACCAGTGTTGTTTCAGCTTTTTGGTTGATAACAACATCCTAAGTATGTTATAATATGGATAAATTAGGAAAAATCAATGGGAAATGAAAAAAAGTGCAGTTAAAACTGCACACTGTAGGAGAGTCAGCTGTGCTACAAAGGAAAAACAAATCTGGCATGTTTGAATTCCCTTTCATATGCCTTATTTATGTGTTTGGGGCTCTTTTGATGTGGTTTGGCTTGTTGGTTTGGTTCTGTTTTGGTTTGGGTTTGTTGTTGATTTATTTTTCATTTGGTTTTCTGTTTGTTTGGGTTTTTTAATTTTTTTTTTTTTAAGACTGTAGTTTAGTGTAGACATCTTATGTACTGCTGGTGCTGTTGGGACAGGTCTGTTCCTGAATATGATAAAATTAAAGGCAACAGTGTAAAATGATGTTTTTCAGAATTGATGGTCTACAGCTGCCTAATTTGTTGTGAAGTCTCTTGCATAAAAACCTCGCATACTGAAGTTTTTCTTTCTTCATCTGTCTGCTTAGTTGCTTTAGTAGAACTACAAGATGGATTTGTGTCAGGCTGCTCGACACCATCCTCGGTGTAATGCTTACTGGTTAGAGTCCATGTTTTCCCTGATTTCTCTATTTTAAATGCCAAAATGTAAAGCCCTTGTTCTATGAGAAGGAGCAAGATTATTGCTTTTAATTTAATGGAGTACCAATAGTTTGATGTATATGTTTGTTGGTTTTTTTATTGAGGGCAGATGAACTCCAAATGAAAGTTCATGAATCTTCTGATCTTTATGTAGTAAAATTTGTGTGAACAGGGGTCCCAGTGACCAAATTTCATTCAGCTTCATCGGCGATGTTTTATGTAAGCTGGTGAATGATGAAATTTTATTAATTGCAGCTGATATGCTTGTAACCAGATATTTTTGGTAATTTGTGTGGAAGAAAGGCTGAGACTCAATCTGAAATGAGGCCTTTGGATACATCAGCATCTGTCAAACACAAGGATCTTCAGAGGATTGTGGGTGTGTGGAAGGCAAGGAAGTGTACCTGCCAAAGGGGATGTGGAAGTGAGATCCACCAGAATTATCTCTGGTAGATAATAAGATTAAGCATCTGAAAGAAACAGTAATGATGAATAGACAAGGTTGCTTCCAGACCAGTGGCACAGGTGAAAAGGTGTAATTGTCAGTCTCATGGCATTTAGTTTCACATGAGTTAATGCAAGAGATAAATTGTATGTAACCCTGAGGGCTGCTCTTAAAAATCTGACTAAATTTGCAAGTCAAGCTCTGAACATTAAATCTGTTGTTCCTGTTTTACTTTATCCATCTTCTGCAAAGCACTGAGATTTAGGTTTGGTTTATGATGTTACAGTTTTTAGCTGTGCACTCTGGTAGTGGGAGGTGAATCTCCAGCCCTGCAGAGGTAAATGTGCTCCAGTGAGCTTTGTACTTAGAACTGAAAGAAGGATGTTATCAGTTTTGTTCCTGAAACAGTGTCTGATTTGTTTATTTTTAAATGTGTTACCAGTTACAGCTGAGGCATCAGGAAAGAACTGAGGGTTTAGGACTCTGGTTATGTTCTAGGCTTTGAGAAGGGGATGTGGTGTAGCTTCCAAACAGAAATACATGCAACCCTAGGCAAAGCTCTTCATAGTGTTTGTTCGTATGTGATTTAGGGATGCTCTGACTTTGTGCTGTCCTATTGCAGGTGTAGGTTATTCCAGGGAAAACTACAAGCCCTTGTTCAAATAATGGTGGTGGGGAAATGTGAAAGCACTACCTGCAACCTGAGTGTGAGGCAAAAGAATGGGATCACTGCAGCCTGTGGCATTTCCCCTCAGCAACAGCTGTTTTTCTGGAACATGTGTCAGTAGCAGAAAGAAGGAGTCTCTTGGAATTCTATTTTTCTTTTACAGAGTATGCCAAGTGTTTGACACTTGCAAACGTGGAGCAATTGAGATTCTCTAGTGGGGAGCAGGAGACTGTCCTGACCAATATTATTGCAGGCTTAGATGTTTCAAAAAATACAGGGGGTGAAGTGCCAAAAAGAATCAAAATGCAATGGGGTTGCTTCACTTGCCCAAAGCAAGTTTAAATTTGAATGTCTTCTTTCATTCAGCTCTCTCCTTCGTGAATACTTCGCTTGCTCTCACTCTTGCTGATGTTCTGCTTCTTTTTCCCATCTTTTTGGAAACTACACTCAGTTTTCACGAGCATGATTTAGTGCTTTCCACTGTCATAAAAGAGAGGCTGGTTTACAAATTGGACCACCCAAGTGTGGACTATTATGTCAGATAGGATGGTGCGGGAGGTCTGGGCTTGCTGCTTTTATTTATTTATTTATGGCTTTGGAGGTGAGTCTAGTTCCCAGGAGATTGCCAAAGCTCTGTGGAATGGGGAGTTTATTTCAATTTACCTCCAGCTAATGGATGCAAGCCCAAGAGCTTCAGTTGCTTTTGATCCAACTGTGACTCGTGTTGTTTTTCTTTCAGTCTAGGAATTTTTTTTTTTAAAGCAGCTCCATGACAATGGTACCTCTGTTTCACTCTAACAGGACATGCCAGTAATTCCATTCTTCAGAGGCACAAAAGAGACTTTTCAAGAAAAAGTAGTTATTCAAGTAGAAGTCAGTGTAGGTGTGCAGAAACCCCATCTGCAGTGCCATTGTGGTCTCCTGAATGCTGACGTCCTTTGGAGTGCACTTAACTCCCTGTGCTTCTGTTCAGGGTCCATGACCTTTATTGAATTTGACCCCAACACTCTTGAAAACAAGCTGGAGAGTCTCTCATCTGCTGCTGTTTGTTTCATCCTTAAACTTTTGGTTTTTTTTTCTAAATTTCAGTTGTTCCAGAAAAACAGAGAGGCGCAGAGAAAGAGCCACTGTATATACTGGTGACTAGTAGGGTGGGTGTAAGTCCACACAACTTAAACTCTATTCATTGTGCAAAGGTTGTCATAACCTTAGTCACAGGACATCCGTCTTGTCTCAGAAAAGGAAACATCTGTAAGCAGCAGTCACTCTGTTTAGTTACAAAACTGCACCCAAAAAATTTATGCTGTAAGGCTCAAAACAACGTATCTGGTAGCAATCAGATTCCACCAAGGCTCGTGTAAAATCAGAAGAGAACCTCAACCAAACCCTTACACTCACTATGTACCACCTCCCAGGCTAACCAGCAGTTTGGACACTAGTTCTCTGCTGGAAGAAAAGGGTCCCATTCCTGTTTGTGCTGGTGCAGTGTCTAGAGAAAAGACAAGTATTTGCAAAAAAAGCTGCAGTGATAGATGGTGACTCCAGCTGTGGCCATGGCAGTCATCTGGAGAGCAACCACCCACCTAAATGTTGACATTTGGTGTGCTTTCTAAGCCATAGGGTATTTGCACAGAGATGGTGTATGTCCTGTGGGAAACCCTGCTGCTTCTATAGCAATGACTGAAATCCAGGTGGGTCACGCTACGGTGTCTGGAATTTCATGAGACACATGAGTTTTGCCACCTAAAATACCGCCCTGATAACATCTAGGGATGTAAGGGAAGGGTTATAAAGGAAGAAAGACAGTTGAAGAGCAGGACTCTTCTAGGGACAGAGCTCTTACAGTCAGATGAATGAGATGCTTCCCATGTTGAATAACTTGGGGGCAGTACTGACAGCATTACCTCTGCTGTCAAGTGGTGGTCCTCAGGAGGACACAGAATAAAGTATTTTACCTCTCACTTCCCTGGTGAGGAGGGGCCACTCATCCTTTCTTTCTCTTCTCTCTGCTCCCCTTATAGTAGTCTCTTCCCAAAGGCAGGATGTTTAGTGTGGGATGTTTGAGAAGCCCATGCCAGATCTGATTTGGAAACATTACCTGTTCTCCTTCACATGAGAAGAAGTTTTACTATTTATACCCAACTACCTTCTTTTTCCGTCCTTTGGAGGAGTCTGATTCCTTCCTCTCTGCTTTTTACAGATGTTATCCTTAAAAGTGGCTATTTTGCTTCATTTCAGAGAGAGATTCCACGGGAGGAATTTATATACTTACAAGCACATATATGCTTAGATTTATATGTGTATGTCTGACTGAAGATACATGTACAGGGACAATTTTGTGTCTGGTATTCTCAGGACTGTTTTTTAACTCTGAGCTTGCAGGACGTGCAGATACTTTTATAGTGGCACAGCTGACATGAGAGAGCAAAATTATTACCATATAGATGTCCATCTGCACAGATGCAGGTAGTTAGCAGCATATTGCACTATGAAACTAAATAATCTAAATTTGTATTCCCACCTATTCATGTCGTAAGTGATGTCTAAGTTGAGAAGACACTTCTCTCACCTCTTATAGCTCCTTCTTTGTTCATTCACCAGATATCCTCCCAAAAGAAACCAGGATGTGGGGAGGAGCAGGGGGAGGAAATAATGCATAATTGGACCTTGACTCTCCAATAAGTCAGTAAGAATTTGCCCAGACGTGAGTAATAGGAACCACCTTGCTGAAACCATGGTTTAGAAATGTCCTCAGGAATATGCAATAAGCTACTATGTGTTCTGTGGTGTGAGGGAATTGCCCAGTTTTTCTTTTCTCAAAATGGGAACCAAAAAAAAAAAAAAATCAGTAGCAGTGGTTTATTCCCATTACAGCCATTATCTAAAGCGGTACTATCAGCTATGACTGTAACAGTCTGGTCTTTTCTAAGCTTACTAATCCATCTGCTTTTCAGACTTTAGGATTTATAAGTAGTAGAACTTGGACTTAGTCTGATTATTCTTTTCCAAACTATCTTGTCAACAAATTAGCGTAAGGACAACCTGGTGGTCCTTGTGGCACTAGATGGTGCCACGAAATATGGCACCTCAACACTGCTGGTGTCTAAAATGGGGTTGGGTTTTGTGACCCTGATGTCTTTCTGAACATTATGGGGTACCAACTGGAAAGCTTGTTCGCTGTTGAAGCTCTTGAGTACTTCTGTGAAAATACTTTGGTCTTTTGTCTAATGCAGCTGAAGTACAGCTCCTCAGCAAGTTCTGGTGTGCAGCCACTGAAACTATGGCTTCTGTCACTGGACACTGTCCAAATAGTTTGGGAGCTTCATCTTCCTGGTGACTTGTGAAACTCACTCCATCAGACTTGGATGGTGTTCTTGGTGCACTTCCAGGAAGGATTGATATCAGATGTGTAGACGGGTAGGCTGAGCTTCTCTGTGGAATTAAGCAACCTGAGATGCTGGGTCAGATAATACATCAAGATTATTGTATTGTCATCTGCATTTAACTATGCAAGGTTCCCCTCATGCTGAAGGGACCTGTGGGGTCTGTGTTGATGCCTCACTGAAGGAGGAACAAGTTACCATGTAAATGGTGAGAGTTCGAGAAGTTTTTGCTGTGGAACCCAAAACCTGCCTCTGTTCTTCTTCCAGGCACTGTGAAGTTCAATTAAAGGACTTCTAGAAGAGTCATTTTGCAACCTTGATGCCTCTTTCATGGGAAGAGGAGACAGAGTTTGCCACATGATGGACAAGAATTTTCAACTTTCTGGACTCCCCCTGTGAGAAGGACGAACATCACGGTGAGATCTGTGCTGACTGGTTCCTCAGTGTTATTACTGGTAAACTGAGTGACCTTTCTTTACTCTACAAACACTTTGGGCATCATATGTATTTTGATTTCAGAGTATTGGAGTTCAGAGACAATAGTATCTTTTATGGGGTCCATAGGATTTACTGAGGTTGTTGCAACTGGCTTGCAAAGCTGCTGTTATCCTATTTCTCAGATATTTCTGGGATCACTGTCTTAGCATTAAGCGTAGTCACCAGCTGAGTTAAAAATCTGTAACACCTGAGTACACAGAAGGCAGAGAAACCATGAAATGGAAGAAAATGTCAAGGCCCCAATCCTTCTTAGTCTAGGATGTAAGCCAGTTTCAATGGGGGTCTTGTTTGGTGAGTGAGGTGCTTACAGGATCGAGTCCCGCGCTGTCCAAGAGCATGTGCAAAGCTTTGAAGGGGCACTGTTTCAGGCTGTTCTGTTCCAGAGAAGCAACGTGTTGTGTGATTGCACTCCAGGCACCGATGGGAGTGTGCATTACAAGGGTAGAACTGCCTGCAGCACTTGGGGTGAGTTACCTAGGCCTGCAGTGTGTGAGGCAGAGCAAACATCCCCTTTGCCCAACCAAAACATGTCAATCAATTTAAACCTTTTTTAAAATAGAATTATCCCTTTTCTTCACACGGTCTTCTGTGCAGGAGTTGAGAGCAGCAACGCTGGCTGGAGATGTTATGGCTGCACAGTGCACAAGCCATGGAATAAAGTAACGTGTTCACTGGAGTTTGGGGAGCTGTGGAGGCAGTAAGTAGAAGGCTTTGTTTAGGACTGTGGATCTAAACCCTGTGGCTGTCTGGTGGCTCTGCCACTGCCCTGGAATCACCTGGTAGATGCTCTGGGCAGTGTGGTGTGGTCAGCTCCCCTTTGCTCTTCTCAAGGGGCTGTGTGAGGAGGTAGGTGCTGGCCACGGCTCAGCCCTGATAGCACACTCCTGCTTTCAGCCACCTGAGCCTGACCCAGGTCAGTGTAGCTTGTTTCATGTCTGTCTGCAGGACCCCAAATGCATAAACCCTAAAAGGGTTGATTTGTTAATATCCTGAGACCTTCAGTCTAATTCTGCTCTGATCTTTTGGCAATTGTAGAGCAACTGGAAATATTGGAGAAAAGCTGCTCTTCTGGTGAAAAACAAGGGTGCACAAAGATTAGTTTTATCAGTGTCATTAACTCTGTTTCCTTGCATCAAAAGGACAGCAGGCAGATGTGTTTTGCATGTTGGTGAAATAGCCCCATCCTGTCAGGCTCAGGGCGTGGAATTTCCTGTCATGTCTTGTCCATGTCTCTTGGGCACTTCACAAGTGCCCGTGTCTTAGCAGGATCAAGCCCTTGCTTTCTGATGAGGGGAAAACAGAGCTTCACTCCAGACCAGTGGGGATGATAGTTTCTTTATTATCATGTGCTTTATGTGAGTGGTCTCTCCACTGGCTCCAGCTCTGGATCAGACCCTCTTGGAGTCCCAATGAGATGCACCTGCTGTGCATGTAGGTGCCAGAAATACTCTTTGGACAGAAGGGAATTTCACTTTGGGTGAAACTACGTGATATGTGTATTCTCTGGCAACAAACCCCACAGTTAATCAGCCTTTTCCTCCCCCTGTGGTTACAGCGGGTGGATGTTTGGCAGCAGGCTGTGTTTTACACGCCCCTGAATTTCAGCCCTGACCCCTGTAAGTTAGTGGGAGCTGCAGCACTTTGGGATTGAGTTGTTATTGTCTCTAGCTGGACACATTGATTGGTTTTTCTTGGACTCTTAATCAGCTGCAATGTTTGATGTGTAGATGAGTTAAGCTTGCTTTGAAAAAAATAGATGTTTTGAATTACCTATTATCTTGTACAAAGTGAAACTATTTGCCCAACCCCGAGGTTGCCTTAGAGACTTGTTGCAAACAACAGATAGAAGCATGAGCTTAATATGAGGAATTTCCAAAGGACAAGTATGTGAGAGTTGAAAACAGAAAGATGAAACAACATCATTGCAACATCTGTCAGGGTAGGAGACTATTCGAAATATTTCAGTTTTATTGTATACTGGTTACAGGCCTCTGGAACCTAAGGTCAGCACTTGGCATTTGTATTTCTTCCTGAAGGCCTTTGAGTGTTTCAGTCAGCATTTAATCCATCTCTTCCCCTCTGAGCCCCCAAACTGTCTTGTTTGAAGGCATGAAAAATCAGCTTGTTTCGGACAGCATGGAAAAGAATTCATTCTTAGGATGTGGGAAATAGAAACAAACCTTGGAGTTCTGTCTTGGGTTTTATATGAAATCATGGGTTCTGTAGCACTTACCTGCTCTTAAAGCTTCTGCATTCATCTTAGTTTTAGTAGTTTATTATTAGTATGTAAAAATTAAAGGTCAGAGTTGTTGCTAGGCTTACATTTATAAAACAGTTAAGGGTGGTTGTCTAGTATCTTCTAGATGTTTATAGAAATATAGTTTGTTATATAGGCTTATAAGCCAATTATTAAAACATCTGTGAATCTTTTGTACTACACACTGCAAGCAGAATATTAATGGGTACAGTAATAATCTGTGGTCAACTTAGGATCCCAGTCCTTTAATAAATTTTGCCCAGCTGGAGCTTTTATGTTCATGCATTTCCCTACTCATATATTTCAACTGCTTCTAGAGAGAATTCCCAGCAGAAGCTTGGATCTGCTGGCATCAATCTATTGAAGTGGAGCCTTAGGTGTTTCATCCCTTTTATTGTGCATACATCTGTAGGCAGTGGAAAAGAACAGTTTGCAAGGTCTATGTTCTCTCAAATGCTTAAATAAGAAATAAATTATGACCTTCAGTTTGTATGGGAGAGGGCTACCTTGCAGTAACAGAAATAATGGTAGTTAAATTCAACTTAGTTCTATTTTTTAAAAGGTCCCAGAAAGGAGGTAATTTTTTTTTCCCAAGCTGTAGCTTGTATAACATCTAACCTTCTGCTTATTTGAGTGTGTATACAAAAGGTCTATCTTTCTGCTGGGTTCCATGTTTAAAAAAGTTGTAGTAACTGTTACTCTCCAACTAATGAGAACCTTCAGATTTTCAATCAAATTTAATTCTGCAGGCTTTTAAAAGCAGGAAGAACCTCATCTTCAGGCTGATCTGGGTGGTATTTTTGAAGCCCACCTGCAATCCTGTTGAGTCCAGTGAAAGAGAAGCTGTGGCAGACCACCAGTAAGTACAGGAGTAGCAGGGTGCCCCTTCCAAGCACAGCCAGGGAAAACTTAGAATTCAAAAATAAAAGGAAAAAACCATATCACAGTCGGGATGGTTTGGACGAAACCTGTGAAAGTGGCTTATCCAGCCAAAATTCTTGTTTCACACACAAGGTGCGCAGCCGAAGCTCCCTAATTTCAGGATCAGTACCTGATTACAGTAGCTTGACTTTTTGCGTATCACACCCCTCTTCTTCTGTCCCTACTGAACTTGATGGCCTAATTTCATGTTGTCTGCCTTGTTTTCCTGTCTTTCATTCCATTATAAGTGTAGGTTACATTTCATGACAAAAAGTTTCTCGGCTTCACGGAGGGAGGAAATCACTAGTTTGGCTTGTATCTCAAGACAACTAATTGATACCTGTGGAATAATTTCACAGATACTGATGAATATTCTGGTTTATGAGCTTAAAGGCTTTTGAGAGTAATTCACATGATGAATAATTGGTGCCAAACAACAGAAGCACAAATAGGACTTTTCTTCCAAGCAATTTGATTTTTCTGAGCTTTTCTGTGTGTGTTAGGGGGAGTGATCTGGTTATTGTTATATGACATGCTAAACCTTCAAAATGAAATAAAGGTTTGTTGTGTTGTCAAGGCATCCAGTCAGTAGCTAGGAAATGAGAGCAAACAAAATTGAGTTCTAAAGACAGGAAGTTTTCGTAACTGCAGAGGCCTATTTACACTTGAGGATCTATCCTTGTGCTAAAAGGCATAAGTTTTGCTTTTTATTGCATCATTGTGGCTGGAAAATTCTGATTTCTTGTTGGCACACAAACCATTCAGGTTTTCAAAGGAAATTTTGTCTTCCCTGTGCAAATAATGGCTTTGCCCTTGTGGATAAGAATACTTTGTGAGAGCTCTGACTTTGCCTAGCCCTGATCCACTTGGTTTCAATGGGGATTTCACACATAGTTCATGTCCTGGTATAATCATCATCAGGGCCTGACATTGCAGCAAGGCAGGGAAAATATTTTCCAATGCTACTTGGGTAATAGAGGGTCTAGAATGAGTAGAAGTCTGTGGAGTTACTTCACTGCAAGTGAAATTCCACCAAGTTTTGCTGTGTATGAAACACTGGCCAGTCTGCCAGCATTCAGATTGTGTGGTTAGGTAGGTCTTGTATAAGGTTTTACATGCAGCTTTGTTCAGAATTGTTCAGTGGACATCACTGGCCATTGTTTTAAACTGCTTACCAGTAATGCCCCTGATCATTTAGAATCACAGAATGGCTTGGGTTGGAAGAGACCTTAAAGATCATCCAGTTCCAACCCCTTGCCATAGGCCAGGGCAGCTTTCACTAGACCAGATTGATCCAAGCCTCATCCAACCCAACCTTGAACACTGCCAGGGATGGGGCAGCCACAGCTTCTGGGGCAGCCTTGCCAGGGCCTCCCCACCCTCACAGGGAAGAATTTATTTCATATATCTAACCTAAATTTCCCCTTTTCAGTTTGAACCCATTGCCCCTTGTCCTATCACTACAGCTCCTGATGAAGAGTCCCTCCCTGGCTTCCTTGTAGGCCCCTTCAGATACTGGAAGATTCCTATGGGGTGTCCATACGACCACCTCTTCTCCAGGCTGAGCAGCCCCAGCTCTCTCTGACTGTCTTCACAGGGGAGATGCTCCAGTCCCCTTATCAGCTTTGTGATCCTTGTGCATTTATATCCTGTTCTTTCACTAAAGCAGTGGCCCCTCACTATTTTTGTGGTCTCATGTCAGTGCCTCCTCAGCTTCTGGTACCTGACATGTGAGATTTGGGAATGGCAGGGAAGGTGCAGCACGCTGCAGCACTAGGGTGGGATGGGCTTCCTGTGGGTTTAGCTCCATAGTGTGCAAGACTAAATCCATCATGCAAGGCAGTGGCGAAGGAATGAGCTCCTGTTTTGTGGGACTCCATGTGTGGAGCTGCTTTTTTCGCAGGAACTCCTAAATCTTGAGCATGATGAGACTGTGTGGTGCCTGATGCACAGGTAAGGTTTACAGTGGATCACTGGTTCCATGAATACCATCACTCTCTACCCTTCCCTGATAACGAGTTAGAATTCAGGGAATTACTGTAAAGATGCAGAACTGTTATGTTGAGAGTCAAAGTAATTTAGCCAAATGTGTAACTTCTGCACTGGAAAAGAAAAAAAAAGAGCAAAACAAACAGATGTCTGGTCCAGTCTGTTTCCTGCTGCTTTCCAGATGCAGTGTTTTCCTATAGGATACACCCCTTGAAAATCTTTGACATGTGCACATCTTTTTTTTTTTTTATTTTTTTTTTAAATTGCATAAGCAGTGAACATGTTACCTAATTACTTAATTTAAAAAACAAACAAACCAAAACAAACAAAAAACAAACAGGAAAAAAAACAAACAAAAACATCAGAACAACCAACATCACTATAAATAATGTGAGAGAATTTTGTATGCACGTGTTTCTTGAGAAAGAAAAAATCAGACCACCTGGTGAGCTTTTAAAAACATTAAATTCAAGCATCTCTGTCTGTGTGTGGTCATAGATAATATCCTTTAAAAGCTACATAGGTCTCTGTATGCATGTATTTAAACAAGAAACAAAATGACATTCAAGTCAGGAAAACTTCATAAATCCAGCTGTGGTGTTAATCTGACACTGTATGTTTTTTGCACTTGAAACCATAAGGCACGAATGCTGTGACATGAAAAGAAATGGAAAGGTAGCACCACGCTGTTATGAACCCTTAAATTTTTTTTGGTCTTAATTTGAATCGCTCATTGAATTACAGCATGTTCATAGGAACAAAACCCGAAAAACTACCACCCATCATAATCTCCAACCCATCGTAATCTCAACCCCATCCACACATTTTCCTGAAGCACAGCTGAAAACCCGTGCCTAGCATGGGGAATTCCAAAGTGAGCGATGGGCAGAGCACGTGCAACACAGCACAGCCAACATGTGAGACACGAGGGATCAGCCAGGGAACGTGAGTTCCGTGCTCAAAACCAGGGACTGAGACTGGACAACTGTTCAGACTGGAACAGTGGCCTCTGTCTATGATGCACTCCTTGATGATTTGTGGGATGGCAGCCCCCAGGAAGTTTTTCTGTAAGACTGCCTCTGCATTCCTTGAAGGGACTCAAGGCCATGTTTGTCTCTGACAGGCTGTTGGACCTGTGTTGTCCATAAATGTTTTTTTCTGCGTCCCCATGAATGCAGAATTTATGAATGAATTGCACTGAGCATTCATATACAGTAAAAATTCATAAATGGGAGAT
This sequence comes from Empidonax traillii, assembly GCF_003031625.1. Lineage (NCBI taxonomy): Eukaryota > Metazoa > Chordata > Aves > Passeriformes > Tyrannidae > Empidonax > Empidonax traillii. Next base: position 712,016 of record NW_020955615.1, on the reverse strand, counting down.
GAGCTGAATAAAAGAGAGAGGGAGAAATATGAATGGATCAAACAGCTAAATACTGCATTAAAAAAAAAAAAACACAGGAAAGTTGATTCAACCTCAGGGAAGAAGAGAGCAATGAACTAGAGATTTTGCACGGTTCCTTAGTTTGCTGTTCACAGAAAATTGCATGGTTACCCGAGCAGATGCCACATCAGATGAATTATTTGTGATCTACATGACATCTCCCTCAGCTCAGCACACGTGCGTGTCCCAGTCACGTGGGCTCGTTCCCGCTCAGATGTGTTTGTTTTTGGAGTAGCTGCCAGAAGCACAGGGCTGATGCTTACCACTATGTGAGTTTAAAGCTGTACAACTCCCCCCTTCCCCTGCCTCCAGAGTCTTTTATGTTCAAGGAGAATTACTCCGTCACTGTATCCCATTTTCTTTCTCCTACTCTTCTCTATTTCTCTGCTCCTGTTTTCTCTGGGATCCATTCTTCCAGAATCTCTGTTTGATTAACAAATTATAAAATCCTCAGAGTGCTCAGATGTTTCTATTCATACCTCGTGACCTTTTCGTTCATCTCTTTTATCCCCTGCTCAGCCAAGTCACTCTAACCTGTTGGTGCCTTGCTCCATAATGTGTTTTATTGCCCATCAGGCACAGGGGTGATATTGTTCCCGCTTTTACAAGGATAATATTTCACATCCTAAAATTTATGTAAGCCTTTCTGTTTTCAGACACTGTATAGGATATACCTTGCCTGTAAATGTTTCATTACAGGGATTTTTTTTAGACTTGTCAAAATTGTCTAATTCGTTTAGAGTGGTTTATGTCCCTCCAGGTTTGTGCTGGAGCTGTTGGCATCTCGGCTTTTTCCTGACTGAACTGTTGGGATGGGATGGCACTGGCAGAAGGTTTCTCCCCCAGCCTTGAGCCTCTGCAGGTATGAAGTCTTTCCACAGTTGCCCATTCCCTTCCCGTGTTAGTAACCCCACTTCTCCAGGGACCCTGCTTCCCCCTCTCCTCCCAGACTGGGGGTGGTGAGGCTTTGATTTCAGGCCTTGATCTGTACCTGCAACAATCAGAGACTGAATTCAAACTGGAAAACAGTGGTGTGCATAGGGGAGGATGTGCAGAATAAAAAGGTGTGGGAACATAAGATCACAGTGCTTGACTTTTCCTGGTGTACTTTGGTAAGTGTTACCGTGACAAACTTATGGTGGAGGGTTCACCAGAGTGAAAGTGGGATTTGCTCCTGTGCTCTTGGAGTCACCACCTGGCGACTTTCATGTGTCCCTTTTGTTTTCCATCATAAAAAAGAATCATGTTGAATGTCCATTATCTGAAACTGTTCCTGACTTTCTTGCAACCACTGCATTGGATTGTCCTTAAAACAACTACTGGCTGACTAAGCTGTGTTTAAAGCAATGAAGTAGAGACAATATATTCCATCTGTCCCATAATTGAATATATCAACAGGAAAAAGTAAGTAAAATGTCTACAGAGCAAGGATATTTACTTTCTAATACTTGTTTGGCATTTAGGGCAAAAATGCTAATAGAACTGTGGATGTGGGTTTGTTTTGTTTTTCCAGACATTTTTTTCCTATTTCACTGTAAATTTTTTGCTAGATCTCTTAACTGGATTTTTCCCATAAAACTGTGTCTCAAATTTATTCCTCCAAACGTGACCTGCCAGCTCTGATGCACGTGAGCTGGAGCCACCTAACTCACTTCAAACCTGGATGGCCCTAAATCAACAGAGGCATCTTACATCAGCAGGAGTTGTTAAGTGCTGCTAAGGGGCTACTTAAACTGCCAGCTCATAAATCAAGTTATTTTTGGTACAGCTCCCTGAATGATGCAGCTCCTAATTAAGTGAATTCAAGCGAATCTTTTATATTTTTTAGCTGAGAGAGTGGTGATGATGCACAGATTAGGCATAGCAAGTCCACAGCTTAGCATTGGGCAGATGGTAAAATGGGAATGCAGAATGAGTAATGGGCAGAAGCCAGTGTCACAGTGATAGATGAGGCTGTGCACTTCTGGGTAAAAAAAAAAAAAAAAAAAAATTATTTCTGCTTTTTCTAAATCAGTGTAAATATTCACAAAGTGTGAGGCAGGAGCAAAGCTGCCAGGTGTGTCTGTGTAAAGAGGTGTAATGTAGAATGTCTTTGAGGGACCTTATGCCACTCAGCTTGCTGGGTTAGACTGTACCAGCAATCGGGATGACAAACTGCACTGAGAATTAGTGTAGTAGTACCTGGAAAAACCTCACTCACCAGTGAGCTAGAATAGAATGATCATGTGTAAGCAAGAGCAAGAAAACCACAAGAACCCAGGCAGGTCAAGATCAAAGACATAATCACAAAATTAGAACAAGGAACAGAACATTTGTCAACCTTGACAGTCCAGGCTGAGTCACAAAGATTGTGACAAGTTCTGAGTTTGATGCATCACTTTGTGTTTGATTTCTGTCTCCTGGGCCTCATAAAAGGAAAGAGGTCTCTCTTAGGTAGACTTTGGGAAGTATTTTAACTTGACCCTGTTTACAGAAGCTGTTTAATCCCTGTATGAATCTGCTGAAGATGAACCTAGGCAATACTTCCCTCTTCTCTCCCCCCACAACATCCTTCACTGCTTCTGGGTGCTGACCATGTGTCTTGTCCTTTTCTTGGGCTGTGGACTCCAGAGTCTGAAAACTACAGATTCTGAACTAACTGTGATACCCTTCCTATCTTTTCACCACAGAAAAATACCTTGACTATGGGAGTTGACCAGATGAACCCTTAGGAATGATGTGGCTGGAGAGCAAGACAGTAGGATTAGCAAAATGTAGTTTTTAACTGTAGCCTGGAAAGCTTTAGAGATCCCAACAGTCCTTTGGAAAACAAGAAGTGGACCTGAATGCTCTGCCTCTGCCTGACCTCATCCCTCCTGAGCCCAGAGGCTTGGTTCAGCACCCTTGTGCTTGGCAGCTGGCCTGTCATGTGGGCTCTGCTGGTGGTCTGGGCTGGTGCTCTGAAGAGCAGTCATGTCTTGAATATAAGCTTTTTCTCACCTCTGCCAATGTCTTGCCACTCCCTGACCCAGCCTTACCCAATTTCTCAGTAGAAAATTATTCAGATCAACAGCAGTACCTTAATTGCCTGTAGATCCAGTGAAAGAAACTCGTTAAATGTTGTCTCGAGTGATTCTCATCTGGTTATTTTTCTTCCAAGCATGTGAAGGGCACAACCAGGGTGTCAGAATGGACAGATATTGTCAAACATCAATCAGATTTCAACAGAAACTGTGTGTATCAATTCACCATGGAGCTTAAAATGCAGACTGAAAGTAATAATTACAGTGACATTCATAAAGCAATGAGCAATTACAATTTGACACAGATAAAATTCTTGTCTGACATGAGTGGTTTAGCACATGAACATTGTAAATGTGCCTAAGGTATTTAGGTATATAAGCACTGCTGTCTTCCGGCAGCCCAGACATTTCTGAAAACAGGGCTCAGCCTCCCCTGTCACTTCTGTGCACTGAAAATATTACGTGCTTCTTAAAAGAGCTTTTGGAGAAGGCACTAAGTCACACCTGAATGTTGTACAAGCTACTTGAAGATGCAGAAGTTCTCTGTTGTCTGAGACAACAAGAAAAATACCAGATGTGGTAATTTTTCTTGACATTTCCAAGGGATAAGATTAATATGCTGTAAAGATAAAAATACTGATAGCTTGCTTATTTTGATGTATTTTGATAATAAAACAATGCAAACACATATCTGCATTATTTGCAGATATCATAAAATTTTACAAGTAGCTACTATTCAAGTTCAGTGTATATATTACATCAATACACTGTTTAGCTTTCCAAATTACTTGTGGAAGTCTGGGTAGGTCTATCCAGTCAACTTTAACAAAAATAGTATTAGAAAAAAATCTCTCTTTTCAACAGAAAAGAAAAATCCTGACGGAGCATGGATCTTAATGTGGATCAGAGAAGCAAGAGGGGGAAAAACAATGCTCCCCTCTTGGAGAGAAGGTGGAACCTACAAAAGGAATGGTGGGATTTGAGTTTTCTCTGGGTTAGTCCGATGGATTCCAAGGAAGTGACTTGGAGTGCAGGTACCTTGTGTGTCTGAGCTGCCTGAGCCTTATAGGTGCCTGCCCTGCCTGAGAGCACGAAGAGCAGAATTGTCAAACCACCCCTGAGTTCGTTCTTACGAGCTGTTGCTGCGAGGCAGAGTCACTTGCTGGGTCTCTTGCGTGTTGTGCTGTTCTAGTAACGTTGCTGTGAGTTTTTGCTGTTACAGTAATTAACTGTGAAAGGAGGCAAGCATGTGAACAAACCAGCACTGAAGCTGAAACTGCTGCTGAAGGCAGTGATAGGAAGACGTTGTCGTACCTCCAGGAAAATCCTCCCTGCAAAGACTGCGCGAGTTGGAATGTTTGCCAAGGGTAGGAAAGGAAAGGTTGAGATGCAGAGGAGGAGTGACAAGCAGTGAGAAGCAGAGCATTCAGATCGTGCTGCCTGTGTGCTATTCCTCCAGGACACTGGCAAAGGAGGTGGCAGAGTCAAACATCATGACAAGAGAAGCACAGCTTAAAAAACGTGAGGAAGCTGTAGCTGAAGCCCAGTAAAGGACAGAAGCATATGAAGGCAAAATAAGTGATAAAGTTATTGACTTAAATGAAGCAAGTGATGAGGAAGTCTGTGGTACCAAAGAGAACTGTGGCAAATACTTGTGTGATTTTTACACAACTTTCCTATGAGAAGACTCAAGTTTGAAGGCAAAATTAGTCTCAGCCTGGAAGACTATAAATTGCATAAATTTCTTCTGTACAAGCATAAAAGATGCCATCAAACAGAAGGGAGAGGAAAGCCAGGCATACAATCACAGATTTTCTTTAGAAACTTCTACCATAATCCACAGAGGAATGTTGTAAAGTGTGATGTGCCAAGAAAAACAGCACAAAGGTCTGATGTTATTTTTAATTATCAGCTTGAACAATTGATCCATTGTAGATGTTAGCATCAAACTTGAATGTGTTCTCTCACCTCCAGTAAATAACATTGTTATTGACTTCATTATGAGGAAACTCACAGATACACACGCTGAGTAATGACATGCCTTGATAACAAGATACTAGAATAATTACATGTAGTTTGTCTCTCTCTTTGATGTGACAGTTCAGTCAGAAACAAACTAGAAAACTATCTAAAAAAAGGAGTTGTCATCTTTTGTTTTCCAGAGAAGAGCCCTACAAGTAAATTTAATGAGAAATCAGAAACTGAACTCTAGAAGACAAAGATAGAATAAAACGAGTCAATTTACATATCTTGGCAGTCGTATCGTCATGAAAACGTTAGAAGCTGGCTAAAGCAGCATTGCATTTGGCAGCTTAAGATTTGTTTTTGGGAAATCTGCAGTTTAAAGTGAATCACTGAGTCTTTGGTGTTCAATTTTAATGAATGCATTTGAAAGTTGTAGGTCTTCTAAAAGTGCAGAAGGAGATCTAAAAACCGTGAATTGCTACAGTAAATTTCTAAGAAATGCAGGGATTCAGTGCCTGTCAACAGCCCCTTAGCTTGGAAGAAGCTTTTATGAGAAGTGGTTGGAAAACTACAGATGCTGTGTTGAGAAGGAGTGTCTACTTCAAGGCTTCAGTAATTTAGCAATTGCCAAATTATGCAAAAGACACTAAAGAAACGAGAATCCATCCAGAGTTGCTATACAGAAGGTCGGAGAAATACTCTCCAGGACACTAAAAGAAAGGCTCAGTATAGACTGGCTTGGTGAACACTTCTTCATGGACAGTGATGTCTAATGCACTGAATTTTAAGGGTGGTGAACACAGTTATCTAAATTTACAGTGATTCTTGGCATGTCTTTTAAAAAATATACCCAAACCTTTTATGAGAACAAAACTCTGTTCCATGCATCTCTGATATCCTGGGAACTGAAGATTAGATGGGTAAGTAGAAGCTTTCTCTCTATGGTTCAAATAAACCACCTGTTTCATGTGTAGCACACAATGCTGATCATCTGTGAGCACTCAGTGCCTTGCCTGAGAGACAAGGATGAAATTTTGCTAGAAAATTTGGCAGGTTCTGAAGGGAACTTTATTAGAATAGCTTCAGGTTGCAGGTTATTGAGCCTCACTTCTGCCAGTGAGGCCTCAATGCTTTTCAGCTGTGACTGATAAGTACAAGCAAATGAGGCTCATCTTACATCTGTGACAATGCCAGTTTGGGGTAAAAAGAACTGTGTATTATAGATATGGGTTGTTTCTGGCAGGTATGGAAAGAGAAGATTTATTGCAAGTGGAGGCTCGTTTCTTGCTGAAAGGAATAAGCTCTTGTCTAGGCTTCCTGTCTTAATGACCAAGACAGCACATATGGTGCCTTCCATCCTATGGTGCTTTCCTCTGGATAAATCAACCTTAATGCTGGTACCAGTGCTTTGAGGTTTTATTTTACATCTAATTGTCTGCCTCTACATCTGTTTTTATATAACTAGAGTTGTTTGAATTGAACTAGTTATCTCACAGCTGGAATAGTATCTATTAATTCTTGACTGGATTTGTGGTGGCACATCTCAGTTAAAATTTCTGAAGAAACTTAAAAAAGGATAAATGACTGGGTCTGTCCTACTGTCCTCTTCTCTTTACTCTTTTTTTTCTTTCCCTCTCCAGGGACAGGACATGGTTTCATGATTTTTTTTTTTCTTTCAATTATGGCCTCATTTAAGAAATATATGTGTGTAGAAACTGCAGATAGTTTGGTGAAGGGAAACTGTCACTGTATTATTGAATATGAAAGATAAAGGACTCCCAAACAAGAAATAGGGGAAACTGAGCCAGCTGTGAAGGCTGGATAGGATGTTACTCGGGAAATCTGTCACTAAACCTAGACCAAGAAGGATAAGAATTGGACAAAATATGAGAAGGATGCTGAATTAATACCTTGAACTTTATTTATGTGTCTGGAAATGCCTAGAAATAAACCAGAAAGGCAGTGCAGAACTGGACAGAAGAGCTTTTGAATAGTGGAGAATTGACTTCAGGCTGGTGGTCCCAATACATCACAAAAATATTTATTCTTCTCCTGCTTGGGGATGCACCTTTTGGCTTTCCTTTTGCCAGAATCTTCCCTCCCTGCAGCTCAGCTTCCAAAAAAGCCCAGGGGCTGTAGGCAAGAACTCCACAGGAACTTGTCCCAGTTATTGTGTATTCCCTCCCTCATGCAGTTTGTGTTACTGTTCCTGGCTGAGGTGACATCTCCTCTTGCCCCTTGGCTACACTGTGTACTGTTATCCCACAAAGCCAGCACTGCCCAGTGTTTCCAAAGAACAGCTCTTCACTTTCAAAGGGTTCATTAAATCTTCTCGTACAACTCTGTTTCTCCAACCCCAGCTATCTGACAAAATGGAGAAAAACCTCAAACTCCAACAGAACAACATCCAGTCCCAGCTGCAATATTCTCATCTTCTCCTGGCTTCTACAGACAAGCTTAAAATTTTCCAGAATTTAATGAAGTACATGGCAGAAATCTTAGGCATTCTCTAGAAGGTTGTCCAAGAAAAACATGAAAACTCTTGGAAAGATTGCGCTTGTCAACACAAGCGGTGTAACCATGCCCATCTGGCATACACCTGTATAGGCCTTGACTGTGTCCAAAAAAAGCAGAGAGAAGACATCAACCTCCTGCAAAAGCTTTTTTTAACATGTTTTTTTGCTCCTGTGCCTGACTGCAGCACTTGAGGGAATCAACTAAAAGATCCACCCTTAATGCATTTGTGGGCTAAAGGCACCTTTGGAGGATTTTGTCTGGAAGTGTTTATCCTGCATTTTTTTAAATGTTGGTGATGGATTAGGTGATAACGTTTTTTGTTAGAAAATCTACCTGTGTAACTCAGGAAAGATTGTTAAATGAGCTACAGCGCTAATCAAGTCATCTCCCTGCCTTATGTGTCTCTAGGTTACACTAAACACAGCTGGCACTCCAACATATGCAATGACTTTTTATGGATGCCATTCTGATTTTAGCATTCTGAAATCCTCTGAGTGAGCCATGTAACAATTGAGGACATCTGTCTGAGATTGTCTTCATCAATGGTGTATATGTGATGCTTTCTACGTCATAACATGCTCTCGGGCAAGTTCTGCAGGCTTCTGTGTCATGATTCCTTAGAAAACTAAACCAAAGCAACAGAAAACTTGTGACAAGGAGCATATTTTAGTGCGATGCTAAACACATCACCAGCCACTAAGATTCACAGATTTAATATGGCAGAACAACAATTCTAATTCAATCAGTTAACCTTCTTTACTGACTCAATGCTCCAGAGAGAAAACTTATCTAAACAACTTTCTAATTCAGGATCTCTGAACCACTGGGAAAGCTTGCTCATGCCTAAGTATATCATCAAAACCTGAAGCCCATGGCTGGTCTACAAAGTTTTTTCCTCCCTTCCTGATGGATTAATTAGTCATACAGGTGGATAATTGCATAAGAGTGCAAGTAAGAGGTGAGAAGACAACCCCTCACTTTCTCAGGATCTCTTCTGCATTCTGCCCCAAGATATTTCAGTACCTATGAATGTTTCTTTTAATTAGTGTGAATTTTTCAGACAGTCTTAAAGACTTAGTCATGAAGAGTCTTTTGGACAAAGAAGATCCCTTGGAACAGAACTGTTTGAAATAGAGGAGTTGTGCAGGGCATGACTTCTTTTAATTTGTCCATCATAATTGTTGTACATATTTAATTCTGAGAATTCTAATTAGAGTAAGGCTGAGATTTCTCCATCATGAGACAGATAGTCCTGGTATTTTGCTCTGCTGGTAGTTAGAAATTAATTGATGGCTTCACGTACCTTATCAGATAATGACTTTCAGAACAATGAGAAAATCCAATACCTGGTCCCTTGATCTAGTTTTATAGCAAATTAGGTTTTGCTGGACTGAAGGACTAATAAGAGTCCTGTAGTGTTTCAGAGGTTCATAGAAGTATAGAATGAGTCATAAAATCACAGAATGGTTTGTGTTGAAAAGGACCTTGAAGATCACCTCTTTCCACCCCCAGTGCCATGGGCAGGGACACCTTCCACTAGAGGTTGCTCAAAGCCTCATCCAACCTGACCTTGAACACTTCCAAGGATGGGGCATCCACAACTCCTCTGGGCCACCTGTGCCAGTGCCTCAGCACCCTCACAGTGAAGAATTTCTTCCTAATGTCTTAACCTACTTTCTTTCAGTTTGAAGCTGTTCCCCATTGTCCCATCACTACATGCCCTGGCAAAAACTCCTTTTCCAGCTTTCTCATTCCTTCTTGAGAATGCCATGAAATCATGCAAGTACAGTATTGATTGGCATTCACTGAGAAGTACAAGAGTAAAAATAATATCTGGGGAAAGATTAAAACCTTTGACAATTAGATTTAAAAACAATGAAGCAATATCAATTTTAGCTGGATGGAAGAGAAATTCGGCAAATTGTATGTTAAAGAGCAGGTGAACGCTTTGGTTGAACATCTGATTGGATCATTGACTGATTAGGGAGACAGTATCTGTACAGACTGGTAGAGAATAGTCTGGACTTAGTTGAGAGGGTTCATGCTATTATTACCCTATTTCAATCTTTTGTATGTGTAACATGAGTTGAACTCAAAGAAAAAAGTTGGGATTTCTGTTCTTGGGAAGACAGGAGTTGAACTTTAGTGATCCTTGTGGGTCCCTTCCAACTCAGGATATTCTATGATTTGATGAAGTTTTATATTATGTTACATGTTAGGTGTCAAGAAAGAAGAACTCCAGTCAGATGACTGCACAGGTTTGGAAGATTGCTACTAGATGCTTAATGTTTTGGAAATACTTGTCCTGTGAAGTTGTAATCAGCATTTACTTGGTGAATGGTTTCCATTCTTCGTGAGGCACAAGCTTGGATTGCTCTTTCCAGTTACTGAGCCTAGGGGACCCCTAGTCTCATCCTAATCAGCCACATGGTTTAGAGAACTTAATTTTATATATTTCTGGGAGGTTTGAAGAAAGGGAACATAGAGCCTTTGTATGGGCAATTCAAAAATGATACACTTTGAGAGAAAACTGAAACTATAGTGGAAGACACAAAAATGTGAGTATCTGAAAAGGCTAAAATAAATGGGATGCGTCAGTGACAGAAATTAAACCCAAAGAAAGGATTGGGAAAATGACTTTGACCTGGAAAATCTTTAGGACAGAGACTGTTTTTACTGTTTACTGAGCCTGGCACAATGTGCACCTATTACAGCAGCTCTTCAGTGCTGTATCACAAGCGAAGTAAAAATAGTAGCTACAGACAAAAAAGGGCTCTGGCAGACTGTCACTGGAGATAAGAGCATGTGGGAGAATGTAATGACAGTGATCAAATAGGTAAATATTAAAACTGATTTACTGTAAGCACTGCAAACGTTGAGTTCGGGTTATGGAAAAGTGATTTACTGCTTGAAGAGAGGGTTAAGTCCTCTGCGTTGGTGGGATGTGGGTGAGTTGGTTGATTAAGAGGATTGTTTTCCCTGTCCTGGTGTTCAGGGGTAAATTGAATGGGTTTGATGGGTTAGTAAAATGGCTCTCTGGAAGAATCCTATATCTGCAATAGCTGCAAGATACCATGGAGGAAAATATATCTACCATTCTGTAGAGAAACACCTGCCTGACGCAGTTTTTCAGATTTCCTCATGATTTGTGCCATTTCATATATGACCAGTTCCCTCAATATGCTATGTGGCACAGCTCTGTAAGAGCAAGGTGCTTTTGCACTTGAAAAAAATTATCCCATTTTGAACATAAATCTGCTGATCTGGATGGTATTAACATTCAGAAACAAGGAGGAGGGTATAATAGTTAATGTTATGATTGCTTCCTTCAAGAAGCTGTCTGAATTTTGGTAGATCCAGATAATCTGGAGCAGGGCTAATTTTTAAAGCTTTCATGGTATGTGTGCTCAGCTTTGAAAAGTGGAAAATTGATGCTCTTGCTGGACATCCAACTGTTCTCTTTATGGCTCCTCTGTGTATGCTTTACTCTTCAGTTCATTAGGGTATTTGATCTCAGGGTTTTTTTTGCATTATCAGCCTTGGAAATAATCCTGTTACTCATTGCTTCCCATAGTATTCCTGTCTGTAAAGGACTGGGACACTGAGAAGTGGCAATGCCAGTGTTTGAATGCTGATTGAGAGAAGCTGATGAGATAAAGAAGATGTTCTTAGAGTTGATTTTTCTTTTCTTTCTACTAGCATCCACAATTTTATACAGAAGTTTTTTCTGAGTTCCAGCATAGCTGACCAGGCAGATTCCTTGGGGATACCCTTGTTACAGGCTCCGAACAGGACAACTCTGTTGTCTGCAGAGAGTCTGAGGGGCTTTGTCCCTAATTTGGGAAGAAGCAGCAGCACAAGGAGTTTTGATGAGTGCTTTCTTTTCTTTGGCTCCTGCTGGGCCTAGTTAAGTTATTAGTACTTTCTTCAGAGGAATGAGACTCCTGCAAGGTCCCCTCTGTGCCCTGCTTTCAGCCCGCAGACCTGGCCTGAAATTAGTGGTTTACCTCCACACTGGAGTTGTTACAGCTGCGAGCAATTGCAGTCGGCCCTGGCAGCCAGGGCAGTGCTATTCTTCACAGCTGAAGTGAACAGAGATCCTTTAAAAAACTTGAGAGGGATCTCTGAGGTCAGCTCTGAGGAGTTGTTTGTCCCGACTGTGAAAATAACTCGATTGTAAAAAAACATTTATGACACTTTCAACTCTATCAGGCAGTCCGTGTTGTCAAGATTATTTTGAAAGATAGAGGATAGACTGGGGATAGAGATATGCTTATTTTTTAAACAAGCTGAGATTAGGGCAAGCGTTTACAGTTTTGCGAATCAGAGAAGCCTGGGACTTGCGTCTTTGGAGACCCCAAAGGCCAGCTCTGTCAGCCAGAAATAAAACTTGCTAGATAAGACAACATAGCGATACACTGAATCGCTGTCCCTTGGTGACACGGTCCTGCTGTGCTGAACTGCCCGAGATCCGTGCCGTCGATGGCTCCCCCCTGGGAGAAGCACGGCCTTCCATGACCCACCCGTGCATCAGCTCGTGGCTCTGGTGATGGAGCTGTTTGCACAGCCCCTGCTTGGTTTCGTTGGTTTCATTTTCTGGTGGCTGCTTCGTTTTGCCGAGTGCCACCCATCCCTTTTTTCTTGCTTTTGGAGAATTTTGTATTTCGGACTTTGACCAGTGCTAACCTTGACCAGTTCCTTTTTCTACAGGAGGGAGGAAGAGGAGAATAAGAGCAACCAACAACAACCACTGTTGATTATGGCTTTGTTAGTGTAAATGCCACTGTGCCACAAAAAAAGAAAATCTAAGCATGCAGCCTAGATATCTGACTTAGAAATGCGTGGTGATAATGGAGTTTCTGAGGGTTTTTTTCCTATTTCCTTTTTTTCCCCCTTTTTTTTATTTTATTTCTTTTTCCTTCTTTGATTATGATTTAGTTAAAGAACTTTTTTGACCAAATTTGGAGAGAATTGGGTTAAGGCTTTTGAAGAATGCCTTTCTGCTCCAGCTCTCAGTGAAATCCATCCAAATATATGAAACGAAAGGGTTGTTGATACTGTTTCTTTGGAAGCTGTTTTGTATTTTCTCCATGTTTCAGGCTGTGTCCTTGAAACTTGATTTTTGCCTATTGCTCTTTTCACTGAGGCTGAGCCCAAAGTAACAAAAAATTAAGAAAAAAAAAGAAGAAAAAGGAAAAAGAAACCAACAAAAAGATGGAAACTTTTGAGTCTGTTTTCATTTCTCTTCTGTGGCTCCCATAAAAACACTCTGCCAAGATTTCCAGTGAGCACTCTGTGCCTGGACAGCTGTAGGGGTAAGCTGAGGCAGGGGAGTACTGCAACAGAACTGTTCAGAAGTCCTCTGTGGGTTCAATAATTGTGAAAATTGATCCCAGTTTGACTGTGCCAAGCTCCATGTCCCTCAACAAGCTGCAGGATTTCCTTTCAATCTTAATATCGAGTTTAAACAACAGTTCCTCAGGTTCTACCTAAATTTTTGCCACTTTGGCTCAAAAGTTGACCAGCTCCTTTTCATCTCTTTGGTGGTAACACCATCCCCATCCTCTTATATCTCTTTCTGCCTTTTATGGAAAAATCCTTCAGCTGCAATAAAGTGGGCCCTTTCCCTTTCCTCTTGCTATTCTCGTAAGCCTCTTCTGAGACATCTCAAGCATCAGTGCTTAAAGTCTCTAATAAGCTAGAACAATAGTGGCCTTCCCTCTGTGTTTCCCTCTTGCCAGCCGTATTGGCAACTCATGGTTGCCAAGATGAGTCTTTAAAGTCAGTCCTGCATATTACCAATCTCTCCATCTGACAGTTTGTTCCACAGACAGTATGCTGTGGTTTGTGATTATATTGTGTGTATCCTTGACTTCATGAGTAATTGCGTGTCATAAACATTACTACTAGAATAGTTTTGACAGTCTTCCATAAGAATACTCAGCTAGCTCTCCAGTGTGCTTTCCCATAACATAAGAAGTTATTTATTGGAGATAACTCATTTGAATACTCTCTTTAAGAATGGTCTAATTTTCTTTCTGCTATTTCAACAGTTTTAGAAATTGGCAATGCTTAGACTTAGTAAAATTTCTTAATAATAAAGGATTCCCTATGTCTTTATGGTTCTCCTTTTGCTTTGTCTTTAGTGCAGTATCTTCTTCCTGATCTGCATTTCTATTTTGAGGTTGGTTTAATTTTTTTTTGTGTTCCAGTTTAGACTCGTCTGAATATTTTTTTTGTAAACTTACACGTGTGGGGTGGGTTTTTTTTTTTAAGGGTCAAAGGGGTTTTTTGTTTGTTGGGTTTGTTTTTGAGGAATTAGGTTCTTCACACTCACAGACTGGTAGAGGAGTTTTTTACATTTTCCATTAACGAGACTGTTTGTAGGGACAGTAATCTCTCAGGTATTGCTATAAGCAGTCATGGTATGATATCTGTGGTTGACCTTAGTCTGTTCCTGCACAGACTGCCAGACTGGCTCCTGAATGGTCAGACTGGGAAGTATCCTTAACATCCTTGTTGGTGGCTGAAGCCAGTTTGAGCTTACAGTGTAATTTGTACATCTATGTGTGTTCTACAAATCCCAATTTTCGTGCTTATTGAAATAATATTTAGTTATTTACATTCATAGTAGTACGATGCTTTGTTGTTAACACTTTGGTTTAGGCAGAGTTGCCGAATTCTGTTTCTCAACATGTTACATGTGTCCTTCCCTTTAAAGATTTTAATAATTTAAAATAATGATTTTTAAAATCGGACTGGAAATGCATTATAATGATGTACACATCATCCATGGTAACAACTCACTGTCTAACAAAAAACAGCACCTTTCAAGGATTCTTGGCCACTGCAGGAGACTCCAGATTAGTATTTAGAGGTGACAAGTAGATTAAGTTGCTTCCAATGTAATCCAGAATGGACTAGAATAACAAAATATAGATTTGTTTCCTGACAACACTTGAAAATCTAAATCCATATATTTTCCATGCCCTCATGCTGAATAGAAGTTGTGAACAGCAAAACAAAGGAGTTTTAAGAGCTGTTAGTAAAAGGCAAAGAGCTTTTGTCTGAGAACAAATAAACCTAATTAACTCACTGTAGGGAGCAGAAATGACTTTGTGCTTGTGTCACAAGCACAAAATCTGGCCAGCATCCCTGTTTCAGCCCAGACACAGTCTGCTGCACCATGAGAGTACACTTCATTTCTTTGAGTGGCACATAGATGCATTTTTAGGTGAATAAAGAGTGGTGGATTTTCCAAAGTTTTCCATTGATTGTATTAATGTCCAGTTACAGATGATTGTGCTTAATCATCCAGGTGTAAAACTGCTATTCTTAATAGGTGGTCACATATATCAGGCATTATTGGGATGTCATAAAATTAGGTAGTTCATATAGCCACTATCATGAGAGGGCTGCCTTGAACTGGGTAACATGGAATTTATTTTAAGTCAAGCTCAGCCTTATCTACTTGTGCCAAAAAGCTTTAAAACTTAACAATCTTCCATGACTAAGCAGGAAAAAGCTGCTCTGGTACTCCATGTATTGCTACCTGCAGCAATGGGAAGAGGCAGGAAAATAAGAGATGGTGGGAAATCCATCTGCTGTGATAAAACTACTGTTGTTTTACAGCAGCACAGTGTTTCTTGACAATGAGAGGGAAAAACTTTAGAGATGGGGTGACATTTCTTCCCTGTGTTGTTAAACAGGGTGTGGGCTTTGTTTATCAAGGCTGGGTTTTCTACAGCACTTATTTGTGGAAAGAGAAATATATTTGGAAGAAAAACTGCTGAAAAAAAAAAAAAAGAAAAAGAAGTGCTTTGTTGTGGTGCTGTCAGCAATCTTGTTACTGCTGCTGGTGTGACTGTTTGCTGTGATTCTTCACTGAAAAACACGCTTTCTGGGATTTTACATGACATCTGTAGATAATGCCCGAAGGCATAATGGACAAGATGCCCAGAACTAATTGTCTGCGGTGTGGAGGGAAGTTTATAGTGCTTCCATTTTGAATGAGTAACTCCAATTACTTGAGGACATTTTTAAAGCAGTGGCATATTTGATAGAGGGAGGGGGAAAACGCAAACACAGCTTGTCAATGGAATCTGTTGATGCTGGCATTCAGTGCTGTAGATATCAACAGTGGGATAATACTTGCAATTCATTTAGCTTGAAAAACAAAAGCAGCCAGAGTAAGGCCAAGGTTTAGAATAATGAGTCTCCAAAGGTAGGTTCCTCACTCAATGTTTATTTGCTTAATCAGGACAATTGCTTTTGAAAAGTGTCAATTACTCACCAACTGCTATTAATACCAGCAGAATTAGTAGCAAAGGAAATAACTGAGAATGGTGGCATAATCATTAAGTTGATTTTGTGCAAGGTAATCTGTGCATGTGGTCAGGAACAAGCCAAGTATTCAGTCTGCGGGTCCTGGCCCAAACGAGCCTACTCTCTGGTGTAAAATAATATCAAAAAACAGAATTGTATGTTCCAGACAGGAAGGTAACAGGGCTAGTAGAAGAAAGATCCTATTGTCAGCTCGGGGAGGTGTTTGTTTCTCCGGTGGATTTGATGTGGTGTTTTAACTGTCCTTTTTCCTGCAGGCAGTGTGGAAAGCAAATGTTGAGGGATAAGGTCGCTTGGCAGGTGGACTTGGCCTGTGTGCCCTGTGCAGAAGGGGCAGCGTGGAAGGTGATGCTGAGGCACCGGTGTGCCTTTGGAGGAGGAGGCAAGAGACATGGGCAGATTGGAACACACATGGCCAGTGTGATGGGAGCTCAAAATGTAGGCTTGCTGTGCAGGGGACTGAATTAGTGTCAGATGACATCATATGCAATTACTGATTATATTTAGAATATGTGGTAATATGTTCTGAGACCTTCCATATGTTAATTATGCAAGCTTTGATGTATGTCTACAGGAAGCTTGTGAAGTCAAAGCAAGCCAAGGTAGGGAAAATATTTTTCTCTATATGAGCTTTAAACATAGTTCTGTAAGAAGGTAACATGCCCCAAACAACTTTATTTTTATTTTAAAGTTAGTTGTCTTTGATGTATTCAAGATTTGCATACTTGAGTGTTCAGGCTTCGTTGATATTTTGGGACATGAAGGCATTTGCTCCATTGTTATCAAATGTGGTTTTGTGAAAAAGTAGCTAGCAAATGTTTCTAATGTGTTACATTATAAAATTAATTTTAAGACTCAAAGACCTCTGTGAAATCTGCTAGCCAACATTAAAAATATTGCCTCTTAAATACCTTAAAAACTTACTATATCTGAATGAGCTAAAAAACCCCCACAAACAACCCCCCTTCACACAACAAAACCTGCCAAACCAAGACCCAAAAAAACTCTTAAAGTTTACGTTTTATGTGTAAGGTCTCTTACTATCCTTTTTACCATCCTTACAGTGATCTCAGCAGCATTAAGACCAAATACTTGACAGTATGACTGTTCATGCTGATAAGCAGCTTGTGTAGGTGAATGGAGGACCCTTAAACTTAAGCAAAGGAAAGATTAAATTAATTAAAAGTACATTATTAGTCTAGGCTGGAGTGGGACTGGGGTAGACTACCTACAGAACTTTCCTTCTGCCTTAAAAAAATCCTGCTCTATTTTACTGCCAGTAATGCATGGGTTTCAGCTGAGCATCTGTGGGACAACGTAGCTTTTTTTTTTCTTTTTTCCTAAATAGAAAGTCTTTGTCTTTTACAGAAAATCTAGTGAAAAACTGACTTTTCTGAAAAGACTGAACAGTTTTGCCTGTGTACTTAACAATTTGATTTGAAAACTCTGCGGAAAGAAATTTGGAAATTGTAGTTCAGCTGTCTTATGTTTCCAGTCTGTCTGGATAGATTTCATGATAAAAATTGCAGAATTTTTGGATAATTAGATACAGTCTGTTTGAGGAGCCCAGTTCAAACAGTGTGTAGAACAGTAAATTCTCAAACTAGAATATTGTATCAATAAAGACTTCAGATTTGAGGTGCAATAGATATTTTTCTGTAGAAAGTCTAGTCTTCTTTCTCCTCCTACTCCTCCCCAGCATTTATTAGAAAGCTTAAATTTCGGTGTTCTAGTGGAATATATTTGACTGACCTGCTTAAATCTTTCTGTTTCAGAATAATGGTTCACTCAAAACTGTTTAAAATCAAAGCTGTGATTTAGCCCAGGTCACGTGGCAAGATGTCAGGACTGAGAGGTTTTTTGGGGAAGAATTTCCCTTCTTCCTTGTCTTTTGACAAGTACCAATTCTCCCCCAGGTAATTTCTCTGTTATATGTGGGACTGAACTACTACTCTGCACACACAAGGAGTACAAATGCTTCTTGGAATATTTAATTGAAGTTGTTTTTGTAGTAAAATCCAAGATGGAAGTGGCCCTCCAGTGGAGTTTGAAATATGAACTTGTGCCTTCCCATTTCGCCTAATGCTGCCTTCTTTTCATCAAAGACTTCCAAATTAATAACATTTATTTCACTGCCATGGTGATATGAAAGCACAGTGGCAGCACTTGCTGTCATTGGACAAACTGGGACTGTTTGCTCTGCTGAGCTGGCTAATGAGCAAATGGAAGAAACCAGTATCATCAATCTCACATTTTTGTACTCCAGTATTTTTGTAAAAAGAGAACTGTTTGTTTTTTAGGTTTTTTTGTTTGTTTTGTTTTGTTTTTTTTCTCTCCTCTCTACTTTCCTAAATCAGATCACATAAATGCTGTGGAATGGGCTCTTCCCATACTGGTCAGGCAGGAGAAGGTATTTGTTGACTGACCCTCAAAGTCCTCTGTGGTGTGACTGTAGCTGGTGTGAAGCAATGGAAATGACTGAATGCTAGCACTGAGGGGGGTGAGGAACCAAAGGGAGAAATTTGTGCTGGTGGTTAGGAAGGTGAAATGGTCATCATAGGGACAAGGTAAACAGTGCACAGGAAAAGTCTTGACTGGAATAGATGTGAAGGATATTTGATTTTCTGTTAAGGCAGGTGGTTTTTCACCAGGTGTTAGCAATAAAATTTTCTGCAAAAGAAAAATGAAAAATCACTTGGAAGAATGCTGAAATAACCTCTGTTGGACACCTTTATTTGGGCTGACTTTGAAAGGGAGTAGAGGTATCTTTCTGCTGTTAGAAGGAGAACAACAGATGGGAATTGTACTATTATGTGAAAGTTCAGCCTCCCACATTACAGAGTCTGTTGATAACGTTGCAGAGTCCAACAAAACCCAATGCAACTGACAGTATTTTAGGTTTGGTTTTGCTAAGCAGTGAAGGCCCAGAAAAAGACCTAGAAAATTACTTTGGAAAATAACTTTGAACAGTATGATTGAGCATAAATACAAGACTTGTCATAAAATGCATTTACCTTCATTTTATGAATACATTGTTGTAGTGACTGGGTAGAATATTTTCTTTCAGAAATCACTGCCCATTTCTTCCCTGCCTGTTTTTGTCAGAGTTTTTCAAAAGCTGCTCAGGAGGAACTCCAAACTGCTCCCCACGGAATGCAGTGTTATCTCTTGTTCTGATTTACAGATACCGAGGGAAGTTCATCTGCACCGTTACTGTGTTCAGGTTAACTGTCTGTATGAAAATAATGTACTTAGAGTTTTAGAGCTTCCTGTCCTTTTAATAGTGCTGTAGCTTTGGTGTTTTGAGATGCTGGAAGCTGATTCTTTGCCTTGGAAGGTCAGTCTCTTGTTTCGTAAGAGACAGATTGGGAAAGACTTCATGCCTTATTCTTTTTTTAATCTCATATTTGGCTTCTTATAAGAAAGAGAGATGCTTCTGGGAGCAGTGTTTTATAGTTTTGTCAGCATGAACAAAGAGAAAAGCCAAGAGATAACCAAGAGATGACATCTTGTTGTAGACCTTCTATACATGTAGAAACCCCCCAAAATGCTGAAAAGTGGAATTCTGTCTCCTACTTTAGGCCCATCTATAGGTGGGAATAGAAGAATAATGAGAAAAGAGAGTTGCTATATATGTGAGAAATCCGGTGAATATCACCCTTTCCTAGTGTTATGCTAATAGAATTCCAGCCTGCCACTGCAACTAATCATTTGCTTGTCCAGATCAAGACACTTTGCCTCTTTGAATACCTCATATAATATGATAGATATAATTTAGAATAATATATAACATATATAAATATATGTAAAAATAACATATAATATACATAATTTCTGTATAATATATATGTCATGTTGGAAAATGAGCTGGAATAGACTCTTTAAAGGAATCCATTTTCCTGTTACAGAAAGGAACAGGATTCCTATGATGTGTATGTACTGTGCAGAGGGAACTCAACGCCCAGTTAGTAGTTCACTGCATGGCATTTAAAATCAGTATAATGATACCAAAATCAGCAGTGGATTTTAACAGTAACCTTTTCTTTGCTTTGGAAAAATTTTAAATATTCATCTCCAGGATCTTACTGAGAGGGAGTTCTTCAGAGGATGAGGGTCTTCCTTTGTTGCTATTGACTGGACAGTGAATTTCCCCAAAGGAGAAGGAACAGAATTTGGTGCCATCCAGAGAAAGCCACACAATCTCGTTGCAATGCTCACCTGTGAACAGAGTCACCTCAGAGGGGAAGAGAATCAAATGGTGCAATCTCTGACCATCTGTCCATTATCTGCAATTGGAATTAGATATTGTCCAGAAGAGAAATG
This sequence comes from Empidonax traillii, assembly GCF_003031625.1. Lineage (NCBI taxonomy): Eukaryota > Metazoa > Chordata > Aves > Passeriformes > Tyrannidae > Empidonax > Empidonax traillii. The sequence continues at coordinate 691,806 of NW_020955615.1, read as the reverse complement.
ATGGTCAGTGAGTGAGTTCAGCTCAATTTCTTTCCCCCTTGTAGTGCTCAGGGGTGGATCATTGAGTGCTTTCTGCTTACCAGGGTAACTGCCTTGATTTATAAAGTCAAATAATCTGACTGACTTGTTAGACACTTGAAAGGAGTGGCTTGGTCTCTGCTTAGGCTCCCAAATGTAAATAATAGCACAGAGGTGTCCAGAGGATTGGAAGAGGAACTTGGCTTGGATTCAAGGACAATCAAAACAGCAGAAGAAGCAGAACATAATTGGTGGCCTCTCTGATAAAGGTCGAGAAGCATCTATGGCAAAGGCAACAGGAAGGACCCTTCAACACCCCTACAGTTGTATTCTATCCTTGGACTGAAGGGGAAAATTGCAGGCACTGAACAGCATCCCTGTGGTACTGTGCTCGAATTTAAGGACTTTTCCTGGAAACAGCCTAAGAGCAACTCCAGTCAGTTAATAAAAATCTCTCCTCAGACATCCACCCTAAGGATCGACATAACTCTGATGCAAAGAATCATAGAATTAACTGGGTTGGAAGAGACCTCCGAGATCATCAAGTCCAACCCTTGATCCAACCCCCCCGTGATTACCAGATCATGGCACTCAGTGCCACATCCAGCCTCATCTTAAAAACCTCCAGGGACGGTGAATCCACCACCTCTCTGGGCAGGCCATTCCAATGCCTGATCACCCTCTCTGTAAAGGACTTCTTTCTAATGTCCAACCTAAACCTCCCTTGGCAGAGCTTAAGCCCGTGCCCTTTTGTCCTATTGCTGATTGCCTGGGAGAAGAGACTGACCCCCACCTGGCTACAACCTCCTCTCAGGTTGGAGAGAGTGATGAGGTCACCCCTGAGCCTCCTCTTCTCCAGACTAAACAACCCCAGCTCCCTCAGCCTCTCCTCATAGGACTTGTGCTTATAAGTCCCTTCACCAGCCCGGTTGCTCTTCTCTGAACCTGCTCCAGCACCTGAACTGAAGGGCCCAGAACTGAACACAATACTTAAAGTGTGACCTCACCAGTGCTGAGTACAGGGGAAGGATCACTGCCCTGCTCCTGCTGGCCACACTGTTCTTGATGCAGGCCAGGATGCCGTTGGCCTTCTTGGCCATCTGGGCACACTGCTGGCTCATGTTCAGCTTCCTGTCGATCAGCACTTCAGGTTTGAAACTCTTTTATTTCAGATTTTAGAAAACTTGAAACTCTCCTCTTTGGTCTGGCTTTGTGTTGCTTGATCTTCATGTTCAGTTTCAAAAAGAGGTTTGGCTAAATGAGACTCTGCATAGCTGTGTGCATAGTCACAGATGTGCACAGTTGGGCACTAGCTGAGGCTTTCCCAAATGTGCTTTCATTCCTTTCTCCAGTTCATATGTCCAAATGGTTCCTGAGAGAAATCTTGCACCAAACATAAGAGAAAATATTTTGCCCTTTCAGGTTTGAATCTCTAAATGTTACTGTTCCCCTTGAGGTCAGTGCAAGATTTTTATTTCCTTGTTCTAAGCAGGGTAGAAAATTGTCAATATAGTTTTGTTTTTTTTTTTTTCCTTCATCTTCATAGGATTTCTCCATGTGCAATCACTGCTGATTGGATTCTCTCTTTTCAGGCACCCAGCTGTGCTGCCTGAATGCTCACCCCAGCCTGCCTGCCAATTTTAAATGCTTTACAAGGTCATGTTTTTATTCAAGCCAATCTGAATTGCACATCACATCAAATGTTCCACTTCAAAAAAAACCCCACAAAAAATCTACCCAAACTAGCTACCAAAACCCAAACCCACCCTATCCCCCAAACCCCAACCACACAAGTCTTGTATTTTTGGGATATCCCACTGCAGAATGCCATGTTTGTCGTGACAAGAGGTGCGTCTGAGCAGGTGTAAAGTTGGGCCTCTCCTGAGAATTTCAGTGGTTGGTTGGCACTGTTCCTCCTTGAATATCCCACCTTTTCTGCCGCTGCAGAACTTTTTCCTCAGTCATCACCTTTGGGAGCTCAAGATGCCTCATGGCAACAAACCTCTTCCAACCACCTTCTGCAGGAAATGGAAAAAAAAAAGTCTTGTCATATAATGAATGAAGTTGCATAATGATTTCCCCATGTTGAAAGCTCCATTATTTTGTACAGAAGATCTTTTCTGTATATACTTTTTTCTTCACTGATTTGAAAGCTGAGGTACTTTTGTGAGCCAACCTGTTATGAACTTGGGAGAACCAAAGCTGATTCTGTGCTCGAGGGGAGACTTTGTGAAACTTAAAGTATTCATGAGCTTTTGACTACAAACCAGAGAAACTGCAGTAGTTTTAGTTTTGATTGCTATGGCTCAAATTCCTGTCAGAGACATCACTCTCCTGAATCTCACTTTGTCTTCAAAGTATTTCTTCCCTTAATACGCTTGAATGATACCTTGATATGTTCTGGTTAGGCTGCTGAGGCTGCAAGATAACAAATGTATGTTTACATAAGTTGTCATTGTTCTTTCTCTTCTCTTTTTTTTTTCTTTTTTTGTCAAAAGACATCTGACATTTTTGTCAAAATCAACTCTTTAACACTTCTCCAACTTTATTGTCATAACAGCCTCTGTTAAGAAGGCTTTAGGGTTCATCAAAAACTAAAGATAACCTTTTAATAATAACATATGTAAACTTTAATTCAAAGACCTACTGGAAACAGTGGAAACCTGAGAAAAAGTTGTCATGGAAACCACTAACAGTGAGATATGGGTGAAAAAAGAAGCTTTCATTCAGAGACCACAATTATTTGCAGAAGAGTCTGTTTGCTTCTGAAACACTTTTTTTCCTGCTCATTTGTGATGGTAAGACTGCTTTTAATTTTCATAAATGTATGTGTGGATTCACATGTGTACACAGATGAGGAACATTGTGCTTTGTGCTAGATGAATAAAAAAAAAGAGTTCTGGAAGATGAAATTGCTGAGAATCAAAGAGACAGACTAAGAGGAGGATTTTGTTGACCTCTCATGTTTGATTAGAGCTTTTCCATTTTTGATAAAGTGTATTTAATTTTTGTTGACTGAGCACAAAAGAGAAAAATGTCTGTCTAAAATAAATCTATGGGCATGATGTGGAATAAAAAGAGGATCTGACAAGCCTGGCTGATTAGAAAATAAAATGGCAACTGAAATCAAGAAGAGGAAAGGAAATCTGTGTTTGTAGTCTGTATTTTAGATATTCTATTGAGTTTACCTTGCTAAAAGTTATTCAACATTCCTAGCAAATACGCAGTATGTATTTAAATATGGATTTATACAGAAATTATTTTTAATTCAGATGTTTAAATTATCTAAAGATTGTGTTGGACAATGATAGGTCTGTCTAATTTAGGTAATCCTAAAATTAAAATGTCACCTCTATCTTTACAGAGCTCTTTCAACTCAAATATTTAAATGTGACAAAATTCTTTGGAAGGTACTGAGCTGACAATTCTGCACAGAAGGCTCAGGCTATTTTCTCAAAGGCCTATGACATACACTTTGAGTCACCTAAAGTACAGAGTGACTTCAAATAGGGAAAGACAAGTCAGATCTTGATTTTTTTTTTTCTGTGTTATTCAGCTTCATAAGAAAAATACATTTACAGAAAAGATTTGAGGGGGTTCTTCAAGACTAATAGAACTTAGAACAAGATTCCAAGCCTACTGGGATATAAGAACATTCATAACTATTTATAGAAATTGTTCACACAACCCAGAACCTTTTTCATGGACTTCAACCATATGAACATCACGTCATCTTTCCTGAGCTTGTGAATTCCCCTTCCTTTTAGAGAGGTCTTTGTGGACTTTGACAAGCCCTTCTCTCGTCTGAATCTTTCCCAGTTCTAAGTATTGTTTGTGAGGTGATGGGGCCAGAACAAGACCCATTATTCAAGGAATGAGCAAACCTCCAGTACAGCAAAATAGCATTTGGATGAGGGGGATTTCCTCAGTATTTGTAATAATCTCATAAAAGTCAGGCATGGCCTTTCTTGGTTTGTTCGTGAAACACGTATAAGCAACCTTTATTCCTCTGTGCCTGCTGTGCAACACGTCTTTCTGAAATTCAGCACCATTCAATAACAGGTTTTGTGCCAATTTTGCAGGAAACACTTTTCAGGTCATGGTCTTTTTAGACCTGGATGGTCTTGGGTCTGTGATGTGTCTTGGGCTGTTGTTGGTATTGATAACTGTGATAACTGGGCACTCAATTCCCCTTTTCCCCACAATGTTGAGAAGGCTTAAAAGCATACAAGAGGTAAATAAGTAAGACTTAAGGTCAAGTTTCAGCTGAAAGAGCAGAAATACTTGGAGAAGGATGGACTGAATAAAACTGTAATCCTTGTTGTAGCTCCATAACTGGGTAGTCAGCTAAACACTAAATTTTCTTTCTAGAGGTACTGCCGGCATATTCTTGCTATTACAGATGGAGGGCCTAAAGTCCACAGAGTTCAGTGAATTGCTTCTTTTGGATTTTGACACAAAGACGGGGAGACAGGTTTATATCTCAGTCTCAGGCAACTCTGTGCTGGCGAGCTCTCATCAGAGTCTTTCCACCCTATCCATTCTGACTTGGGACCTAACAGCTTCATGGTGTGGTTTTCATGGAGTTACTCAACTATTGTGTCTTCCTTCAGGTATTGATGACTTCTCTCCCTATTTTATCTGTTTGTTTATTTCTTACTCTAAGCATAGGTTCCTCTTTCTAATCCAAACAAACACATTTTCTGAGACTTGCATCACCTGCTGCTGTGGTATTTTAAATACAAATGCAAACAAGCTCACAGCTCTTCTCTCTGGGGATAAGTGCCCTGGGTGTTTGAGGGGCATTATTTCTGGTTTGGTTTGCTGCCCTCTGTCTAATGCAGAGTTTTTAAATGATGCTGTGCTTCTTTAATCACTAATACTTAGCCTTTCCAATGGGGGATTATTTACTGTTGCATGCTTGATTTTGACTAGGAATAGTGAGGCAATAACCTTACATCTTAATTAACCAGAATTCATGATGCAGAGTTTAAGCTGACACTCTGCTTTGGTGTCAGTGCTGTATGACTCACTAAAAATCCCAATACAATAGTAAAAAATATTAACTGGTAAAATGATCACTCTTGTTTTGGCACTACATGCCCTAGAGACAGAGCGAGTGAATAAAGATGCAGACCCCTAGATGCCTGCTGAGAGCTGATGTTGACTCATGCTAAAAATGATATAGAAAAAGTAGGGTTTCTTCTGCATTATGAGTTTGCCAATGAAACTTCATGTTGAGTAAGAATGACATAACTGGGCCAGATCCATCTAGTCCTGTGTGGTGTCTCTGACAGCGACAGTAGTGGCAATGGAAGACACGAAAAAAGAACAAGGCAGTGTTACAGTTCCCGAGCCAAAGGTAGTATCTGAGTTCAAAAGCAATGTATCTGGCAGGTTGGGTAGCAGCTCTTTATTCCCCCTGCCTCATCTGTTACCAGTGTGTATTTAATACTCTCTGCAAAGTGCTGCACTGACATTACTGTGTGCGGGACCAAGGGCTGCAGAGTCTCAGACAGCAGCACTGACATCCTTCACCCGGAGAGAAGGCCAAACCCTAACCCAAAGAAGTCAAATAAAATTGCTTGTTTTTTCTGTAGCTTGAATTGATGATTTGTCTTGAAATGCTAGGGGCTGGGTTAAGCCTGTGGTAGAAATCATTCTTACAAAAGCTTAGTTGACTGCTCTGCCTTGTTCTGTTGATACTAGAATAAAACAAGTAAAGGTTTAATAAGGACTTCAAGCAGGTAGCCCACACTATTCATTTTACATGAATGGTTATATACTTACGTCTCTTTAGCTATTCATTACCTTGCCCTTCAGTGCAATTGCTAACTAAAGACTAATTCATTCCTATTTTTATTAAAGCGAGTGTACTTGGTGCTGTTATGATGAGCAATAGACTAAATCCACTGTGGAAGAGAATTACAGCGGGAGCCAGAGGGGGTTTAGGAGATCAACATAAGAGTTTTTGGTGGAAGAGAATGATAGTTTATTAAAACATGAAATGGGATTAATGGTGTAGATAACCTTAAAATACTGACTAGCAAAGAGCATGGTTGCAGTTATGCATACGTGTACAGTAGTAACTGGCTGATGGTGAGTGCCTGTGTTTCAAAAAGACAGTGAAAATTGATTGTTTGTGTCCATATACTTTACTGTGAATGTTAGCTAACCAGAGAAGCAAACAAACAAAGTTTTTTCTCCCATTCTGTGGAAACTGACTCTAGAAAATGAAATTCATGATAGCAAATTTCACAGTTTAACTACTAACTATGTTGTAAATGCTGGAGCAGGCTCAACAGTCTCTTGGGTTGATTTTCCATTCTCACACAAACTGGCTCTCAGTTCCAGGACCCCCACCATGCTCCAGGGGTGTCCATGTGGCAGGATGTGTTTTTCTGCTGGGAGCAGCCCTTAACCTGCTCAGCATGCAAAGGGCTGCACTGAGCTCCCACAAACAGCAGATGATTTCTTTGGTGTCAGGTTTTTGGAGCCTTTTAGCTGTGGGCTATGCTGGAGAATGAAGTCTGCTTCCAGCAGATTCTTCCAGACCTCTGAGGGCAATGAACTATATTTTTCTCCAAGACCTCACTCGTTAATTTTATAGATCCTCATTTTTTGAAAATAAACTCCAGCAAGCATTTCCCACGTGTCTTGGTTCAACTGAGATGTGTAAGAGGTCTTTGCCGTAGCCTTTTGTACTAATATTTTCATTTAATTCACAGCAACAGTGAACGAAATTGATAAGGTAGTGCTGCGATTTGCTTACAACACCCAGTGTCAACCATATGGCATTACAGGAATGGTTTGTGACTGAACTGCCTTTCACCTTTTGTTGTTGTTGAGTTTTAGGCTATGTATGCTGAAATGTCACTTCAATGAGTTTTTATTTAATAAAAATATTTAATGCGTTTTTAATGACATTGTGACATTTTTTCCGAAGATGTTGGTTTACCTCTGCTAGAATATATAGATATTTCATAATAGCTATGCTTTATTTCATTTGTTGTACACATATCAAGTAATCATATGCCCACAGGTATTTAGGCTTTGTTCTGCTTTGATCACAAACTGTTTTTCCCCAGTGCAGGTTTTTTGCTGCTAAGTTTGCAGAGCAAGAATAGAAATCTTTGGCGCTCACTGAAGGAACTCTCCAAAAAGGTTTGGAAAAACAGAGTGGCTTCATCCTTGAGCCTTTCTTTTGGGATGTACTTCTGACATGAGGTGACTGCTGTGTGGAATGGAGTGGCAATTGCTTTGTGACATACGTACAAAACCAGTATGGCTTCTTTTAACAATGCTCACTTAACGTCAGAGCATTTTAGTATTAAATTCTTGTTCTGAACAACGAGGGAGGATTCCAAGTCATCATCTTCAATGTGGGCTGTGTGCCTCTGTGGCTTCTGCATGTGCCAACCTCTGAGTGTGCTGCAGGCTGTAAGATGGGATGCAGTGTCTGTACATGTTGTTTAGTCTCTCAGCTTTTGCCCTGGAGGATGAGTGTTCATGCTGTTATTTATACCTCTTTGTGGGGCTTCTGCTTCAAATCAACCCACAGCTGTGTTCTTGTGGTAGAAAGAGAAAAGGGAGAGGTTAAAGAAGTGTGTGGTACTTACAGGTTGGGATGTGGTAGGACTTGCCTTAGCTTCTGTGAGAATTTTTTGACTGTCCTTTGGGAAAACTCCATCTCCAGCACAGTGAACTTCACCTCTACATAAACAAAGTTGTGTTGTGCTAGTGCGTCATCACTGCTGACAATGTGATTTTCATCCTGCAGCTTTGGGAGAGCTCCTAAACTTGTACCTGCAGTACCTGAAGGCTATTTTGTAATGAGCAGACGAGAACAGCGACCTGGCATTGGGTGCTTTTTTTTCTATGTGGAAAGCTGTGGTGGGAGAGCAGAGTAAGTCAGAGCCACTTCTGATAGTTTGAATTGCAGAGGTGAGGTGTTGCAGCATCTTCATTTATCCAGAGTTTATTAGAAGCTCTTGGCTTTCTGTCTGGGCGTGCTCTGCTGTTGTAGTAGGTGTGTGTCAGTTAAGACTGTGGCATCTTCCACAGAAATAGGATAAATCCTTTATTGATTTGAGATGGTAAGAACCTACCAAAAAGACATTGCTTCCAGTGTCTCTGTGCAGCTGAAAGCAGGACCTCAGCATTCAATAGAAAATCAGACAGGAAACAACTTCCCATTTCTAGAAATTCCTCTATCCAATTATTACCCCCTTAAAAAGTTCTATAGAACTTGATAAAGAAAGTGGAGGTTAATGAGCTGCTGCAGCAGCATACTGAAGTACTTGTTTAAGTTTCAGCAGATAGGCACTTCTTTGGAAATCTGAAGATTAAATGCTGGCACCAGTGGAGGGAGTAACAGAGTCCCATTGACTTCAGTGAGCCAGGATTCAATCTAATTTCCTAATTAAATGATCCTGTTCTTCAGAAAAAGCATTAGAAAGATAAATGTTCAGTAATTGCTTTGACTATTCTCAGTGAAATCTCTTTGCTTAGGATAACGTTTTTCCATGACAGTGAAGTAACTACTTCTGTGATTTCAAACTGTGCAAGAGATGAGTACGAAGGTGAGGCAGTTTGTTTGTGGATTATTCTCTCAAGGTGATGGTATTGGACTCCCTTGTTGTGGTGAATCAGTTTCCTTCATTTGCTCACTTTCCTGTCTCAGACTGTTGAAATCAAAGACAGCAAAAGATGTTTAGAATACTTCTGCAAACATCAGCTCTTAAAATAACATTGTAGTTTTTTACATTCAGACATGAATATAATTATTTAGAAGATAAAAGCCTGTGGAAGGAGGATCTTTCTCTTGTAAACCATTTCACCATTATTCCTTTTGATTTAATTGACCTAAAGCAAAATTCCTCTATATTTTCCATTACAGAGGAAGAAAAGGGACTTTTTTTTGCTGCTTCAAGGAGAAAAAAAAATATGATTTGACTGCCTCTATTCAAATAAATTGTTCTATTTACTGCTTTTGCTGGAGAATTATTTTGCATTTGTAGAATTAGTGCTAAAGATTTGAGCGGGTTTTCTGAATGAGGTGAATGGTGTGTTTTAAATAGAAAAATAAAATCAGAACCAAAAGTTGCCTGAACAAGTCCCACTGCCACAAAAGAAAGAGGATCACATTGTTAGTGAAATGTGGGTCACAGCAGGATATGCTTCATATATTTAATTGAATCTTTTTATGAATGGCACACTTCCATGCATTTCTTATTAAAAGAAACACAATGTTTTCATTTATTGGGAGGTAGGAGCAAGACTTGTATTAAAGAGATTACAGGGTATGATTTATTCACCACCAGCTGCCAGTGCTTCCGACCCGTGAGATGATACCTTATGAGAGGGCTTTCTAAGGGCAGGGGAGTTGGGATTTTATCTGATGCCCTGGGGGAATATGTTCTTCAAGGACATGCTCTCCTGCTCTGAAGAGATCTCGACTCAAAGACCAGCTGGAGGGTGGCAGTGCCGTTTGAACACTAAATCTGGTAATGCAGCATTTGAAGGAAGGTTTGTTTCTCCTTTTCCATGTCCACGTTGAGCAAGGGAGTACAGCACAGAGACAGTGAGTTATCAACACCAGCTCAGGTGACTGTTCCATACAGCATTCCATCTCCAAGCAGAGATTTCAGCTGTAAGCCAGCCCTGCTTCTGGTTCCCCTGTCAGCTCACACAGAGAGTTCTCTTGAGTGTCTCTGCCCTACATTGTGTTGTCTTCCCATTTTGGGCTCAGCCAGACAGAAGCCTTTCTTTATGTCAAAATATCCTCTGCAACGAAACTGTGATGCAGGCAGAGGTTGCCAGGAGGTTAGCTGCAAAAAAAAATTAAAAAAATTCTTCTTTTCCTAGGAAAAATTATCCAAGATTGCAGTTCCCTTGGACTCTGAGAGAAGACAAGGCTCTAGCAACACTGGAAGAGATGCAAAAGCAATTCACTGGTATTCTTTATTACTACATCAATCCACAGGGATGATGTAGGAAGATGATGTTGGGTCCTGTCTGTACTGATACAGAATTGCATGGGGATGTTTTGATTTGATTTAGATGTATTCCTTCTGATGGTAAGATAACTTCCTGAAAGGAAATAACATCTGATTTAGACAGATGTCTGTCATTGTAATTATAAGCTTTCAGGTGGTTAGTGACAGCAAAAATGGTCAGAATCAAAATATTTAGGCTGCCTCCCAAGTGTGTTCTAAATCAGATTGAGCCCTTGCACAGAAATGTGAAATAAATAAGCACATCCTCCCTGGGGCCTCTTGCACATACAGATAGAAAACAATTCTTGTCAGGGGAAGGTAAACTGCATTTGGTAAAGCCAGAAAATGAATCCTTACAAAAAGAAAGAATAAAATCCCCCTGTGCAACATTAGCATAAGTCCACTATTTCCTTTCCAATAACATCCAGAATTGGGCCACATTTTCAGTCTTCCGTTTCTGATTTGAAGCAATAACAGTAACCACAGAAGGGTTTGGAAAGGTTTTTTTTTTGTTTGGCCCTCCTTAGAAGGACTAGAATCATCTCAGCCAAAGATGTAGGAGCTTGATTTTAAGATCTCAGCTCTGCTGCTTTCTTTTTTTCTCGCTTTCAACAAGGTCCTCAGCTGGTGCAATTTCTTATCACAGAATAATCTGATCTGTGTCTTGCCGGGGAAACATAATCTTGGTTGTATCTGTTAGCCAAGTCATCAACAGGGAGAAAGAAGAATATTTGAGACTCTAGAGCAGATTCTTTGCTTGGATTTCTTGCTTGCTTGGGAATGCTTTCTCCTCCCCAAACACCATTCAAAGCAAACGCCTTTCCTTTTCCAAGCCCTGCTTATTACCCAGGACTCCCTTTCAATACCAGATTCATCTTAATCAATGTTTATGCAACTTTCCAAATGTTACAGGAGAAGGAAGAATTCTTTGCCAGCCCTAAATTCGGGATGTGGGCATATTTGATGGTAATAGCTTATCACATGAGCTAATTAGTGATTACTTCAACGTGAAAGGAAGACATAGTATAAAAACTTTTTTGTATTCCCTTTGTCCTCCTCATGCAATAACCCAAAGATACTTCCGTATATTTTTTCCTTTTTGTTTTGAATTTAACATCCTAGGGCTGTTAAGTCTCCTTTACTGCTTTTCCATATCTTATTTCAAAATGAGACCTTACACAGGATTCAGTTTATCATTTAACAATTAACAAACAGACTTCTTTCCAATCACAAATACTTATGTTCTTTAAATTATGTTTATTTTAATCTCTCTTAAAGGAGAATCATTTATGCAAACTCCTCTAACCTCAAAATGGAATTCAGACTGCCTGCAATTACCTGCAAAGTTTGAATTAACACAGTAAGAAGACTTTTTCACTTTACAAGCATTTTTTTTTTTTAAGTTCAGGGTTACTCCTCAGCCTCACCTACGAAAGTCAGAATGGTGTGGGTTTTTTGTGTCCTGGTTTCACGTCACATCTTCTTAAAAGGGTGAGCAGCACCGGCACTGGCCATGCTCAGTAGAGAGGATTTGTGTGGGCTGAGCAGCAACTGGCAGCTGCCAAGTTGTGAGTGGGCAAATCGCCTGTGTCCTGCACCCCATGCTCCCACTTTGCAGCTTTCTTATAGCCATGGTTGAAAGACGACTTGCAACAGGTAAGAAATCTCCCCAGTTACGGAGCTTCCACAGGAGAAGGTATTTCCTGTGTGCTCATCCACTGAAAATTTGACATCTCCGTGTCTGTGACAGAGCGAGGGGCTTGTATTTTTTTTTCCTTCTAGAGTAGAGCAATCATGGAATTTTCCATTTTGATAAAGATTTGGAGGTTTTGAAACTGCACTTGCATGCAGCTAAGATTACCTGCCTTTTTTTGAAGTGTCCATCCTGCAGCCACCCCCCGATCTTTGGGGAAAAAAGGCTAAGGAGTAGTTAGCCATGCGGAGATTCCCAGGCCCATAGCAATCTGCCAAGAAGATGGCAGAGCCTGGGCTGATCCACAGGGAAGCTTGGGATCCCAGATCACTTTGGGAGGTGGCACCAGTGAAGCCAACCTATGGAAAAGCTGAAGGCAGGTCTGTGCTTGCTCACAGGCTTTTTTACCCTGTCACACAGGGAGGAAGACTTCAGGGATTAAGGGTAAGGACAGAGTCAGCTTTCAAGCTGATCCTCTCTCTGAACTAATTCATTCCAGTGGAACATTTCAGTGAGAGTCATTTCCCAGTGGAAAAATGTAGTGCTGGAACATCATCCGGCCAGCTCTGGTTCCTGTTTTATTCAGAACTTGAGCACTCTGGTCCTAATTCTTCAGTTCCTTAAATTTCATCCAGGCATTTACACCTGTCGGATGTGGGTTTAACAGGCTTTGCTGTTCTGCTTTTATGCCTTTCTTTGTACTTTTCCCAATATAAATAATACTAGAACAGTAAAAGCAACTGAATAAATGGCTGGGAGAGATGGGATGCAATAGGAAACCAAAGTGTGTTTCATTTTCAAAAAAGCAAGATCTATTCAAGCCATTGCCTATCTGTTTTTTAGGTGCTGTTTACTCAATAAGGGAGTAAAGTATATTGGAAAATTTTTGAAAATGAACCCCTCAAAGGAAAATCAAGGGTTGTACCTGCTGGCAGATGGTTTAGTTTGCAGATACCTGTGGTTTGTACCATGTGCCAAAAGTTGTGCTGAGTTTGTTCAAAAGCTTGGGATGTTAGGAGGGAACGGTGGAACTGCCTTGGTTCTGCAGTCAGCTGAGTTCTACAGTCTCAGCTCATGAGACTAATGCAAGAGAGGAGTTGTCCTCCTCTCTCTGCCCTTATGTGCTCTGAAATTTAAAAATGATTTTATGTCATCTTGGGAAACCCATGCTTTCATTCTTCACAGTGTAAAAATAAAGCAGAACACCATAAAGTTAGAATTATTAGAAATTTCCCAGCTGCTCGTTGTGGCTCTTGACGTGGCTGTAAGTGGAGGGTATGTGGCCTGACCATTTCCATAGCTGGTTGCTGATGGACTTCCAGAGCTGGTCCTGGGAGTTTAGGCATTTGGCATACTCTTGAAACAAGCTTATTTGTGATAGGGAATTGACTGGTCACTCATCTCTCCCTCGGGTTCTCTAACACTCTCAGTGCAGCTGAAGGGACATAATTAGCATTTCAAATAAAGACAGTGCTTCAATGAAATTATTTTGATTAAGATGACCCTGTGGAAGGGTTTCAGGGTATATTTTATGCACTCATGATAGCTTGCCTCACCTGAAAGACTGAGGTCTGCAGTAACTAAGGCTTCTGGTGGAGTTCAGGGACCTCTTCAAACTGAAGTGGTTTATGTCAAGTCAACTTGGAAATAATAAAATTTGAATAACCAGTGGCAAGGGATTGCCCTGGTCAGTGAAAGGGTGCACTCTCCAGGTCATCCTGAGTTAGCAGAAATAATTCAGTGCCACAATTGACACCCAGAAATGCAGCAGCAGTGATAATCTCTGATCCGGTAAACTACTGGGAGTGCCTAGAATACTGCTCCGAATACAACACAGAGCTCTGCAAGAACAACTTGTATATTTCCTTGGTGCTGGTTCACAGAGCCATTTGTGTGTTTTTGTCCAGGCCTTTTGGAATACACAGTGGTGCCCCATCCCCACCTGTGTGCTCAGAGGGTAAAGTGCAGCTTGCTCATTCCTTACCACAGCAGTGCTTCTACATCCTTCAGTTCGTGTGTATTTTGTCTCCATGTCAGAAACGTGGCAATCAGAAAGGGCATTGTAGGGACTGGACAGGCATGTCTTTGTGAAGTGGTGTGTCTGTGGAATGAAAGGAGGACTCAAAGGAAAGGAAACAAGCAGAGAGTAATAGAAAAAAAGAGAGATGATTCCCAACCAAAACTGAATCAGCAGATGAGCCTTTCTGTAAGTTTTTAGCATTCACAGTAAGATAATGCTGAGATAAAATTGTAGTGAGATAATCTAGCTGCAAGATCACAGAGTTGAATTTGGAGAAGCTGGTGTATAGATGTGTCCCTTCAATAGAGAAAAGTGTGGGTCTGAGCCAATGGTGTGTTTGGGGTCTTGATGTGTATCTTAAAGGTCAGACACCTGCGTAAGGGAGGGACTTCATGACATGTACATAACCTTCTTCTTAGCACTCAAGCAAGTCAACTAGCCAGTTGAAAATTTTAAGGTGTCTGAACATACCAGTTGATCATAAGATGAATGGCTGTCTAAGAGAAAATGAGACCTGTTTATGCCTAATTAGAATACTGCCAGCTGTGTCTGTATGGCTTTGGTCTAGTGAGGCCCAAGAACATCTGGTCCTCATAAAGACAATGAGCACAGAAAGGGATTTTGGTTGATGGGAAGAATGCATTGCTCATGCAAGGCAGATGGCAAGAAGTGTGATGGTAGAAAAGTTCCTCTGGGAGTCCCCGGTTAAGGGAAGCATGTCAGAGTCAGTTTAGAAACACTGCAGGCCATGTTAGCTGGAGGAACTTTCTGCCCAGTAAATTGTTTCCTGAGGCAAACTGTATCTGAACAAAATAGGTTTTTGATGTAGCATGTTTTCTTCCTGCCCTGATGAAATAGCTGGCCTGTATATCCACAGAAACACACCGTGGCTCTTATGTTATTGTCTGCAAGGGATTATCAGCGGTAAAACACTGGGACATGGAATCCTTAGCCTTTTCTCCAGCTTGTTCAAGAAAGTGGTTGTGATTAAAATAATGAATGAAGGAAAAGAACTTGGACTTCCATTGTTAAAATGTTCTGTATTTCACCCAACTCATTAATACATTAATCTTCCAATCTTGTTACTGCTAGATTGCAAATAGCAGGACTTCCACCAGCTGTAGGCAGTCCTGTGTCCCTGGAGCTTTGATAAGCAGAGAGAAAAGTCTAAAAGTTCAGCATATGAGGAAAGAAGCCCAGATTCCTTTTCTGGTGAATACTAGCAGTGAGGGGGTATTGTTCCTGTGTTTGCACTAGCTCGTGGAAGTCACACAGTATTCCCCTTGCACGGCAACGTTTTGCCTGTACGTCCTCCTGACCCAACTATTGCAGCTCTCTGGCCCAAATCCCAGCTCTCCAGCAGGAGCAGAATGCTGCAGTCTGCCCTCGTATAGATGTGTCAGGAAACATGAATGTCAGCCTCGTTTTCTAACAATTATGTTGACTCCCATCTGCTTCAGAATCCAGCTTAAAGCACTCTGCTCTATTTAAAACTCTGTTTGACAGTATGGATATTAGCACAAAGCACAGGACACCACAAGATTGCTCTTGAAAACAAAATACAAAGAAAGGAAATAATTTTGTTGAAATATGTTAGTGGATATTAAAAGCTGGACTTTGTTTCAGTCACTGTTTTCTCCATGCATCTGACAAAAACAGTGTCTGGCTTATCTGTTACAGAAAACTCCTGTGATGAAAACTTATTTTAGCTGCTGGAAACCATTGTAATTGTCTTATTGCTCGTTATTTACACCAGGAGAATGAAACCTAATTAATTTTTTTAGGTACTTTCTGTGACTGCTTGGCTTTCTCAAGGGAAAACCGAGGTCAAGAATCAGAATTCTTGGAAGGATTTGCTCTTTCGAGATGGTTTCCAAAGGTTTTCATTGCACCTGGAATTTGTCAGCCATATCCTCTGGGACTGTGCAGAGGGAGCATTAGGCATGAACTTTTGGAGTTAGTGAAAGAGGATGCTCCAGGATTAGAGTCTTAAGCACTCACACACGCTTTTCTTCCTGTTCCATTTCCCCTTCAGTCCCAGCACTCCCAGGTCCAACCTGCTTTTTTGTGGCAGAGATGATACTTTGGGGTTAGGCAATGACAAGATCATGTAGTTAAACTGGGAATGTCTTTTGAGACAAAATTCACAGCCTTGACCTAATCAGGTGAAATTAAAATACTGCAGCTCAACTAAACTTGAAGACATTTATGGTTTTCTCTTTTTTAACAAAGACCCTCTTATCTAAAACAGATGAGAGCTTTTCTTTGTCTTTGGAATTCGTTGTTCTTAAATTTTATGCTTATAAACAAACTATCAGCATTAAATGAAATTAAATACTTTTTAATAATGGCATCTCTACAGTAGTAAGAAATAAAATTTCACAATAGTCTTATTTAATGAACAGATAATCAGCATTTCTTCTAACATTTAAATGAGTTTGAGGACGTGGGATTTTTGGTTATAATATTTGGTTTTCCTTTATTTTTTTTTTCTTGCAATGACATTTGGGCATTTAAATCTTAAGCTGCTTGGAGAACAGAAGTCTTACTCCTTTTTTTGGCATAGAATTCAAATAGGGGGGGAAACTGTCAGCCTGGAGCTGGATAAAACATTTCCAAGATTTTATAGGGAGTTTGAACTTAGGATTCTGAATTCATTCATTCCAAGGAAAGAAGCCAGAAAAGAACTTATATGTATTGAAATATTTTATATGTATTAAAATATTTCTATGTCTCTCATCACGAGCTTTTGAGCAAGTAGTTTTGGATCTGGATTTCAGCAGCAGTCAAGAGTCTGGATCAAGGCTTTAATTTAGGGCCATCTTGCATTTTAAATGGCTTCTGTGGGTTTATGACCCTAGTTGGGTTGACTTTTTTGATGTTTGAAACTCGATACATTTCAGACACTCCAGGCAATACAATGATTTAAATTGGCAAAGTATAGCAGAGTTGTTTGCAGGTAACTTGTGAATATCAAGGGAAGCTGACACCTGTGATTGTCAACCTTGACCTCCAACCATCTTTGCTTTAATTAAAATCTTTGTGAAAAGCTTTGTCTAGTCAAAGATCTCTGAGGAAAGGCAAAAAAACACAAGTATGATTTGTAGTAAGTGCACCATGAAAGCTTAAAAATACAAGGTAATTTCTAATTGTAGAAAAAAAAGAAACACATATATATTTTATATCTATATCTATATATATGCATCAGCTCAAACTTCAGGATAAATTGCCTAGGGATATGGGGAAATCTAAAAAGGCAAGAAGTTCTGTGTTGCTTCCTGACGTTTGAGCAAACAGGTTTTCGCAGCTGTGTGTAATTACAAGAAGTTAGAGAACTGTTTATTTAACAATGATATATTTATACATTTACTAGGAAATACAGCATTAGTCAGGCATTAAAATATCTGTTAAGCTATCCATTATAGTATCTGCAAACTGAAGCCTTTAAGAAGTCATATTCTTCCGTAGTATTCTTCCATTTTTCGGTTTCCTGTAAACACAACAAGAGAGGCATAATCCAAGGGGGAAGTTCATGGAAGTTCACAGAGAAACAGGGATTTGCACCTTAAAGTTTATATCTCTCCCTGATATAAATTTAACACCTGTTTACATGTCAGGGCTTCTGAATTTTGGGGTGTTTTAGGTTTGTTAGTGTCACTTCTGTTAGGTTAGGGAAGTGTAATATATTCATTCCTGATAGGGAAAAACTGAGCTCTGGACTGATAAATACAAAAGGGAGAGGGGAGATTTAGATGCCCAAATCCAAGACTAACCTCTTACCTGCAGACACATTTGCAAGTGAAGATTTTTGATCACACGAAGTAATGCATGTCCTGAACAACTTCTGTTACAGTGGAGCAGTCTCCTGGTGTGCATTCCCTCCATGGCCTGGCTCCTGTCAGGATTCACTCAGGGTTTATCTTTTAGACCAGGCTTCCTGTGGAGTGTAGCAACAGCCTCAGCATTCATGAGAAAAATGTGTAGAGAAGGGCTGGATGGTGACAGTGCTCTAGTTTCCACACCAGTCTTGTGGTTAGAGCACTTGATGATGTCACACACAGTCTCTTCCCTATGGGATTTTAGTCCATGTACTGTAGATGGGTTATTCTTGAAAAAGAGTGCCCCAGCTCATCAGAATAAGTGATGTATTGAAAATACTTGAATTTCTATTCTTCCTTTAAAAGTGTTCTGCTAAGTTAAGGAGGACAGGGAGCCAAAACCAGTTTTTCAAAGTCACAGGCTAACATCTTACATATTCATATTGAAACCAGAAGATGGAATTTAGTTTTAATATTTTTCTTGGGCAATTTGTCTTCTTTCTTCATCTTCTTGAATTAATTTAGTGGTGCTGAAAAGTTCTGAAATTATTTCCTGGACTGGCTTAATTGTTTAAGACAATGGGAGTTGTTTATTTGACTTCACTGTGAATTAGAACAAGTAATTTATTTAAAGGCAAGATGCAGCACGAACAAGCAGTAAAGCCAACTCTCCCTTCTCTTGTTCCTCTAACAGAGACACAGAGGCACTCTCACTTGTAATTTCAACTTTGATCTCTCATCATGGAAACAGATTGTTCTCCAGACTTTCTCACTTCAACTTTGAGCAGAGGTTACTTGTGATGATGTGCACACCTTCCAACTTAAAACTGGATTAGTACCATAAATTCCTGTCACAGGTTTCATCAAATGAGTACTAGAGCATATAATGAAGTGTTTAGAATAGATTTTTTTTTCTGCTTTGAAGCAGGTAGATGGTGTGATGTTCATAATCATAGAATATTAGAATAATTTAGGTTGGAAAAGAGCTCTAAGACCATTGAGTCCACCCAGTAAAACAGCACTACCAAGTCCAGCACTTCAACAGTGTTTAAATTACTTCCTTTCTGGCATTTCTACCCAGTAGATTTCAGGGGTGGAGAGCAAAACAGAGACTGTGATTGAAAATGAGCAACCAGTGGGATGAATTTGCTATAATGCAGCACCTTTTTGCTGGTACTGCAGTGCATATTGCCCATTCATCAGTAGGCAGCATATTACTGATGTGCTGGTATTGCAGCTGCAAGAGTTTTACTGATTTGCTGATTTTACTGGTAGATCTCCTGAAGTGTGCAAAGCCCTCACATCAGCCAGCTGCTTTCTGCTTGTGAAGGGTAAATGTGAGAGCCCTTTTTCTCTGCCCACAAGAACGTAAGTTTTTGACTTAATTACTAATTACTGCAGATCCTGCTCCTGTTCCAGTCAGGGTCAGATCTTTGCAGCTGATATCAGTGAGAATGTGATCAGGGCAATTGAGGAGATCAGGGCAATCACAAAGAGAGAACCCCAGTAACTGTGAGGGATGTTTTCCTATCCCTACAGAAAGCTGACTTTCAGTTTGGTATAAAAGGCAGACTAGGCACTCTTAACCCATTCTAGGGTAGAAAATAAAGCAGTCTCAGAAGTTAACAATAAAAGATGGGAACCTGAGGGAGTAACACTTGCAGAAAGGTGAGGTTGTCAGTCAGATAGTCTAAGTGGTGGAGAGAGTATACAGTTTTATCTCATAGTGGAGAAGGATCTTGGTAATCTACCTGATGTAGAGTTACCCCAACCCATTGACATTTGCTTTTGATCTTACTCTTTTAAACTCTTTTAATCCCTCTGCTAAAGAGGGATAGAACTGATTGGAGTTAATTTTATGGAAAATCTTAAAGAATATGCCTTAAGGCTTTTGCCCCTTTGTGCTGTTGATGATACTATGGGAAGGCTACATGTATTGCTCTGGTAGAACAATCATAACTTCCCATTGACTTAAAGTACCATCTTATTTACTTCAGTGAAGGTGACTTGTGCAATCATGATTGAATTCAGACAAGGTGGTTATTTGCATGACACGTTCTGCCTTAAAATTATTGTCTGCTCACATTCCTTAGTTTTAAACATCAGGATGCATCACCCTACAAACACCCTTATCTTGCAAACCAACCTGAATCTGATTTTGAACTCTCTAGTAATTTTAATAATACATTAATTTTCATAGTTTTAAGAATCTTTTAATCTCATTCTGCCTCAGGATATGATTTTCATCCTTCCCCTACTGAAGTTAACAGAAAGGCTTCCATTACTTTCAGTGGGAGGCAGAATTCAACCAACTTTAATCCTTTCCATACCAATGACTGGTTCATAGATTCACTTGCTACCTGAGCCCTCAAATTGGAAATTACATTCTTAACAGTAAGAGAGGTTCAGGTCCCTACTTTTCTGATGCTTAAATCTACAAAATCAACTTATTTGTCACTTTTAAGAGAAAGAATGCTGTCTTATAACTCTTTCAATCTGTTATTGCTCCGACCTGTGTATTCAGTGCAGCTAAAAACTCTTGTAGTAATGCCTCCAAACTTCTCATAGTCGTCCTAAATCAACTCCTTATTAATTCTCTGTGTTTTCCTGGCTGTATGCAGGGATGGGAATGTAGACTATATGGTGAACTGCTGTGAGGTTACCCTGCAGATAGTAATATTACTCTAGAACTATATTTCTACAATATGTTGTTTGAATCTGCACTCTAAATTCACAAGGAACACATAATAAATTCTGACTCTTCCTGTAGATTCCAATAATCCTCAAAAGCACAGCCAATCTTTGCTATTCAACCCTCTTTGATACCCAGTGGTCCTGTAGCTTTTACAAACAGTCAACATTATTATTACTTGATCTTGTTGCTGCTTTCTGACTATTTTAATTCTGCAATTAGTCACGTGTGCTCCACAGAGCTCTGTAGAGGCATAATCAACTTTTCTGTAAAGACAGGAGATGAGTTTTGCAATTGGCATGTCGTGATGAGACCATTTGGGACTCTAATGAATGTATTAAACAGTCTGAGGGAGATGGGAACTGTTTTGGATTTATCTGAAGACAATCTTTGGAGCAAGTCAACAAAATAAGAGAAAAAAATTGTTTTCAGCACTTCAGTTGCGACATTGTTTGCTTCAAAATGAAATGCTTCAGTTTTAGGTGTCTTAAACTTCAGGCCCCGTTCCAAAGAAAAACATCTTGATTTAAGAAAGAATATTTTAGCAAAAACTTTTAATTATTTTGATGGACTGCTCCTTCTTTGTGCCTTTCCCTTTCCTGTGTCTGAAACTGCCAAAGCTGTGGCACAGGAGCTGTAGGCTGACCTTTACTTTTTGCCACTGCATTTTTTGCATAGTTCCAGTTGTCCTCACTTCACACCAGGATGAAAGACAACAGTGAAAGCAGAGCCTGGACAGCCAGAGTTTCCTTGAGTGCCCTCACAGACCTTGAGCCACATTTGAAGCCACCTCTCTGGGCTTTGCCTATGTCATCTACAGAACAAATGGACTAAAGGTAAAAGGCTAAAAGAAATCATGTTCAAGAAAAACATCCTGGGAGAGACTTAAAAATTCCTGTCTTAAGGGTGTAACTATTGGAGATGAAGGGGTTAAAACTTCTCTGTGCTTGTTTTCTGGTTTCTGATTCTGCCTCTGGAGTAACTGTGCTGGTCACTGCAAGGAGTAGGAACACTTAACCAGATAGAATACTAGTTCCAGCTGGTGCAGCCACTTCTAAAATCTCTGCTCTGTAGCGAGATGGTTATAATTAACTGTCCTTTCTGGTGTTTGTGAAGACACTCAAATAAAAAGCCCCACCACTATATGAGAACAAAGTGCTATCAGTGGGTAATGCTGATGAATACAGTTACTGGTTCAACAGAGCACTCCTGGGAATTTGCCCAGGATTAATCTTGATTTCCCAGCACATTTGCAGGTGAAACATATTCTGAAGTGAAATAAGAGGTTAATCATTAGAAGGCAGCTGACTGCTCTAAGCAACGGCCTCTTTCATCAATGCTTCTGATGCAAATAAAAACCCCAAACAGCTCTAAAACTAAATATAGCATAAAAGTCCTCAAAAGCCAGTCAATAAACAGTAATTATCTCTCACAGCTGGAAGCATGTTTTGCTTTGAGTGTAACCAACAAACTGTGCTTGACTGTGTGATGATTATTTCAATCAGGTTATAAAGGAGAATGATATTTGGGAGCTGCTCACTTGGAAGGTGTTCTTGTAAGCGTGTTCTGTTTCCAAACCCTCCTCGTCCTTTCCAAACTGCTACAGACCTTGATAAATGGTAAAGCCTGGCTGACTTGAATGCAAAAGCACTTTATGATTCAAATATTGCTGTTAGGCAGAGCTTCATCAGCTCTCTGCCCTGTGTTCTCTCTCTTATTACTCCTGTGCAACCACTGGTCTCAGCAGAGTCAAGCCGACACTGAGTATGGGATCTATCCTACCAGGTCCCATGGATGAATGCCACTTGAGAGATGATGAATCACAATATTTTGGGAAGGGGAAAAGGAGCAGAAGAGACAAGAGGGCATCTCTTGGAAAGAGGAGGTTAAAAATAGAGTTACCATGTTTCATGGTCCCAGGCACAGTCATTTGAAAAAAAAAACCTTTGAAAAGAGCTGGGAAGTGTCATTTGCTATGGGAACTGGCTACTCTAATGGTGTCAAACGGAAGGACAAGTTTGAATTGACTCTCAAAATTAACATGTCAGCGACTCTATCAGGAAACTGAATTTTGTAACGTTCTGGTGATGCATCCTCCTTGTTCCAGGAAATGAAATTCTGTGTCCCACTACCAAACAGTTCATAGAAATCCTGGGCTGGTATGCATAATGTGCATTTCAATAAGAGCCACATTTTTCAGTATCATCTTGCAGTTCATGGGACCTATTTTAGAAACAGCATGACCTTTGAGGTTTTGTTTTTCCATGCTAGAATGGTGGTTGTCTGCTGGAAAACAGCATCTGTTCTGATGTTCAGTCTCCATTTCTGACAGTATCCACATATCCAATTGTTTTCTCAGGACATAAAATATTGCAAGGCCCTTGTAAATGGATGTGCACTACGTGTCCATACTCAAATTGTTACAGGCCTCCCTGTATGCTCTGTGCTGGGTTGTGAAAAAGTTTCTACCTAAAAAGCAGCTGCAGCTTTTAGATATTCCCATCTTCCTTCTTCCTAACTAGGTCGGTTGAAGTTTTCCCATTTGTTTTCATATCTTTGGTAAATTTGAGAAAGCAAAGAGGCTGCCAATCATTTTAGTTATTAGTTAAGCAGATCTGTTTTACTGGAATGACGTGAGCAAGGAAGAAATTTTGAACTCCCATGAGGGATATTTTAGGTTGTTTGGTTGTTTTTTCAGACGCTGGCCCCTTTTACTTGGAAGACATTTACATGTTCATAACTAGTATCTTGGGATGCTGAATGTACCTTTTACTTCATTGAGCTGTTCAATTGGTATTTCACTACTTTAAAAGTATTTAGACTGTTGAAAATGAAAGCTGTTTCCTTTCTAGGTCAGGTGCTGCTTTCTTTTGATTTTGCATTATTTGTGCTGTGGGTTAAATTTGAAATTACTTCAATTCACATAGGGAATAAGAGTCTGAGAAGTTTTGTGGAGTATCTCCAGACACAGCATATTTTTTTTACCCCTAATATAGCCAAAAGGGAAGGATCCTCACTGTAGTCAAAAATTGTGTTTGATTATTTTGCAGTATTATATTATGTCTTACTATGTTTGTTTTGGGGCTCTTTATAAACTGGTACAGAACAGCAATGTCAGCAACGACCGCCAAGACAAAAAAAAAGTACAAGAGCAAAGCAAATGAGCTGTTGATGGAGAGGTAAATATTCAGCTTGCTTGCTCTAAGATGTTGTGTGCCATGGCATGGGATGTCAGTGGAGTCTCGTTGGGATTTTTTGCTAAACTAACCATTCCTCTAATCAGAATCAGGCAGGACACGTAAGATATGTCTGAGGGTTTTTCAGTGGTGCTATTTCCAGTGTGTACCCGATCTATTGCGGAGAACCATAATGCTTGCCCTAGTTTAGAGGTATTTTTTTAATTTCATTTTTTTTCCTCTTCCTTTTTTCTAGTTTTTCAGGAAAGGCTTTATCAAAACCACTGAGGAACAGGATAGATGGAGGTGGGTGTTCGCAGGTAGCCCAAAACATTGCAGAACTGTGATAGGCCATAAAAGTATGATACAGTGCAGAAATTCATCACAATCAAAGTTCTCCCGAGATTAGTGTAGAACAACATATCTTGGTGTCATTCAGATGTTCTCTCAAGGCTACATTCTTGGCAGCTCCTCACTTTGGCTGGTCTTTTTGTTTTTCCAACTGTATATGGACTTCTTTTGTTTCAAATTAGTCTGTTGATTGGCTGCAGATGTACACCAAAATGTCCTTTGTTTTAGTGTACATTTTCAAGTGAATAATGATTAGCACTGGTTGGAAACTTTTCCGTTGAAATGATTTGACAGACGTTTGTGGTTACAACAAAATTGATATTTTCTGTGGAAACGCATCACTTTTGCCAAGTTAAAAAAACACAACTTTTTTTGTCAAGTCATCCTGAAATTCATGGTTTATTTTAGGTCAGCTTGTTGAATGGCCCTAAGTTGTTGCATTGTTTCAGAGCACTACTTAGGACTTGTCTTTTTATGACCTCTTTTTTTCTTGTTGCTCTGGGCTCCATTAATCAGTCTGCTTCATCCATCAGTATCTCTTGCTGGAGATGGCAGGAGAGCAATGTGGGAACTGTAGCAGTTGTGATACCTTTGGAGAGAATAAATATCCCAAAGAGGAGGTTGTGGATAAGAGCACAGCTCTTTGGGGGGAAAGTACAACAGGGCCAAGTTTGCAGTCACAACTTGGAAAGGATTTGGTTGCTTCCTGTGCAAAATGTAGCTGTAGAAAACATAAAGCTTTCTTTGGAAAACATCTCTATCTGGTCCATAATTATAATGATTAATTATTATTAATAATTTAATCCTATCCAGGATTACAATCTTATTTATATGATGCCTCCTGTTAGCATCTGTAGTTTTATCACTGTATTTCATTTTGCTGAGGTACCTTCATGCTCAGTCTTAAGGCTTAAAAAAACCCGAAACCACAATAATAATAAACTCTTTTGCTTCTTTTTATTTGAATTTTGAGAGTATTTTTATGAAGCCTTTAAAACTCCCTCAAGTCCCATCTTGAAGCTCTTCTCTACAAGTACAAAGGCTTGAAATTTCGCTTTCATTAAGAAAACACAAGATCATTAAGTAATTACTTGTTTTCAGGAACTGTGGCTCTAAGAGAAAGAAAATAACATTACAAGACTTTCATTGGTGTATGGAGAGCTGGGTAAACATGGGATAGTCATAGTGCAAGTTTTCCAATAACATGAGAGAGCCACTGCACAGGAATAGTGGTGATACTTGTTTTGGTGATTCCAAAGTCGATTCCAAGCCTTTAGAAAAAATTGGAAGCAACTTTTACATTATTATCCTTCTTCTTGCTTCATGAGGGCCATGGTATACACACAACACTTATGTATTGTGTGTCAAAGTGTTTTTGACAAGACCAAATCAGTCAAAGGAAAATCTTGTCCCCAAGAAAATAATGGATACAGGGAGAAAAGAAAGGAAGAAAAAACAGAATATGGAAGGAATGAGGAATTAGTGGCAAAGAGGCTTGGGAGAAAGGCTGCCAGACCCTCCCCTGGTGTAATTTGTTTTCACTGACTCTAGTGGAGCTGTATTTTTCCACAGGTGAGGAATTGCTGAGGGTGCACAGGTTAGCATGTAATGCTAATGTGTCATTGCTTGATAACTGGAAAAATGTAAGATGGGAATTCTCCTGGCGGTGTTCTTACCCCCCAGCCCCAGTGGTCATTTCAGAAAGGCTGATGAATATCTGTAGCTGCCCAAGGTCAAACCATCAAGATCACTTTTCAGCATCCTTTTGTCTTCTCCCGCTAAGACACATTTCTGCCTGCAAACTACGGCTCAGAGCTGCTGTGAGCTCAGTTGTGCCTTGACAGTGAGAATACCCTGAATACAAATATTTTTCCTTGAACTCAACAGTGGGCCAGAGATATTTCTCTGAAGCCTGCAGTGATGTGCTTGGGATGAACTGAATCCACCAAGTGTAACTTGGGCCAAGCTATGATGGGATATAAGCAAGTGGAGAAGCCAAATTCATTGCAAAACTTTTTGCCTCCAATTTATCAGTGTCCTGAGGTGAAAATTTTCTAGTATTTGTCAGTCCAATTTGGAGCTAAGATAAAGTCATTTTTTGCTCCATTGTATTTATACCTCACTGGGAATTTTGTCACAGTTTGTGCAAGAGAGAAGGAAGTCTTTATTGCACTGCAAACTTACATTATAATAAAATCCACAAGATTTTTTTTTTGTTATACAAAAATGTTTATTTTTAAAACAAGCAAACAAAAAAGGGTACATTTTTCTCTTTTGTATCCGTTCTCATGCTTTTGCTAAAATGGTTATCTCTAGCTCTGATTTTCGCAGTGGCTCCGTCTCTACGACTGTAAGTCATTAAATGTTCACAAAAGTGAATAAGCTGCTTAATGTCCTATTCCCCCATGGCTTGAGACTTTATCTAAGAAATCCCCTAATAACCATCCTCCGAATTTCTTAAACATCTGTCTTAGTACCATGCAACTGGAGCATGGAGGAAACAGAAGGGACTCACTAACCAAATGTAATTCTTGTAAAACAGGGACATAAGGAGATCAGATTGATAACTGAGCACAGCAAGGATTTAATGTTATCTAAATACTTAGAGTCTATGCTTATGCAGGTACTAATAACCTCAGACAATATCTACAATATCCTTAATTTTAGAGAGAATAGAAAAGCCCGCTCTTTTGTACCAAGCAGTGGGCGCAGATAGGGGCTCTAACTTATTAAAATTAATTTTACAATTAGAGAACATGCTGAATCTGTGAATTAGCACATAATGACAGGAACAGATGTCACTTGCTGCTGAATGAGCAACATAAAATACGAGGAGTGTACTGTCCAATGCTGTCTCATGCTCTCTGACAGCCAACTCGAACTCCCTGAAGTCAGCCTGCTCCTTAAAAACCTTATCCTAATGTTTGTCTAGCCAGAGGCATATTGCAGTGGTGACAGAAGGCACCCCCACTGCAAGTCCTAACCCCTTCTATCCTCTTTCCTCAGTCTGCCAGAAACCCTGGGCAGAGTATATTCAATGTAGTCATTCCCCTCCAGGGATACGTCAAACAGAAAATCAAAGTTAATTCTCCAGAGGCCTCTCTTGGACCAAGCCACATGCAAACCTAATCCTAATTACATAATTTTCTATTGTCAAACATAATTTCTCTGGGTCAAGATGTTACTTATATCTCATGAGAATGCAATTTCTTTCAAGCACTAGGTTAATTTAAGGCAGAGTTGTAGACTCTTGCTCCCACAGCTGTGTGATGCCAGAAAAATCATAGGAAGTTTTTTAAAGGAAGGGTATAAGGATTGAACACAATTTTGCTGTGATTACAAAGAGAAAAGTGTAAATGTGATGACTAGAGTGTAAAGGGTGAACAGGCTACAGGTTCCACTAGGACAGACATTGCTGCTACTTTGGTGATGGGAACCATCCTGTGGCTTTTGTGTATTTGATTAATAAGCAAGATGGGGTTGGAAAGGTTGAAATATTCTGCATACCATAGGCATGCACTGTTGGCTGCACATTATTAAAAATATGCAGAGGAGTAGTCAATAGCTGGGAGTCATCTGTAGGGTATCTGAGGTAACCTGGTGGAAAGATTGGCTAAGCAGTGGTTCTTCAGCATCCTCAACACGCCTACAATGCTGCTGCAGAAAGCTATTTCTGTTTCTTCTCCCCTCCTCATGACTTCACAGCAGAAATTGTAGAGACAAATTACCACCAGAAATGAAGTGATAGTTTAGTACTAAGCAGCTTTTAATTGAGTGGTGTTACAGTGTGAGAGATTCTAAGAGACAGAGCCCTCATTCCCAATCTGTTTACATAATTGCATGAATCTTCCATGGGTATGGATTGTCATATAATCCACTTTTTGTGAGCAAGCCAGGGACAAGCTGGTTCCCACGTGCCCTGAAAATGGGAGTAATGTGTTTTTTTCAGAGTGCCCTTTGCAGCAGTATGACATGTGATGCAAGGCACTTGAGGTTTGCTGGCCATCCAAACCCTGTTCCTGTTCTTGTTTGGTTCAATGCAAGTGATTTTGTGAGGAAGTAATTAAATCAAATGAAAGCATTATGTTCTCCAAAGAAACAGCAGAAAGCCAGAACAGTACTTACAAACCATATATTCTTGTTGAGCCTCCAGCTTGTTCAGGAGGGCTTTTCTGCCCCAATTCTTCTGATTTGCTTTGGTGCGTCAAGCAATTCTGGGACTTAACAAGTGTTCCTGTGGACACACACACACAAAGGCCTTGGATCACGGGGGAGTTTCACTGAGTTCTTGTGAAGCAATAATATGGTTGAGATAAAAGAATTCTGATCCTGTCAATTGAAACACTGAGCTTCAAGCTCCATGTTTGGCAGCCATCGCTGATACTTGCTCTGTCCTCATTTCTTATTTTGGAAAGCTCAGTTTCCTCTCCAGATCCTGAATGGCTGGAATATGTCTTTCAATTCCAAGAGACAACTGCAGGCATGGTCTCCAGGATGTAGCCTGTCCAGAGTTAGGTTTCCTGCTAAAGCATGTGCATAGAGGAACATTGCATCCTTGGAGCACACCTGTTTTTATCACTGTTTTGGGGGGAAGTAAATTTGTTCTTGGTGGTACCTGAGAGCGCTTGGTGAGTGAATATGTAAGATCCTGCTTTTCTTTAAGCTAATTCTGTTTATAGTACCTGTGTATTGTAGTGCTGGCAGACCAAATGAGACTTCAACCTGCTGAGACTGTTCTCAAGCATTTCATTTTAGTGGAAACAACCGTGGTCCCTTAGCATCTCTCACTGTGAGCTCCTGTGGGTGGAACAAGCAAAGTGCGTTTGCTTGTTTTTTTTCTATTTTTTCACAGCTTTAGGACAGAAGCTCAACAATATCTTGCATTTTGCTTGCAGTTGAAATGAATTAGCTTTTTTTTTTTTTTTTTTTTTTTTTTTTTTTTTTTTTTTTTTTTTTTTTTTTTTTTTTTTTTTTTTTTTTTTTTTTTTTTTTTTTTTTTTTTTTTTTTTTTTTTTTTGCCCGCGTCCCATCCCGGGCCCACCTGGGCATCCGTGTTCCAGGCGAGCCCACGAGAGGGCACCCGGGACACGCCGCTCCCGAGCCCGGGCATCCCCGGTGCTCCGCCCGCTCCTTTGTCCCGGGTGGCTTCTAAGGCACTGACGAGCTCCAGCTGCTCCATGTCACCCTTCCACAGGTGTGGGATGGACCGTGTCCATGCGCACCCTCGTCTCCGCCTGCTGAAACCAGCGGTTCGTTCCGTGAAAAAAAGCAGGCAGCCAAAATTGAACGGGCAGCCCCCGTGGCAACGATCTGTTCTCGTGGTTGTTAAAGCAACAAAAGTTTTCTAGTACATTTGGGAAGCTCAGAGAAACATTCAAGCTTGCTAAAGCTAAAAAAGAAACAAAACCGAGTTGCTTCGAATTTCCAAGTTTAAATTATGTTTACTCTCACCTTACCAGGCAAACTTTAATGATTTGCCTGGTGGTACTGTCATTTGTGCCGTTGGTTATGGCAATCGCTCTGTAACTGAGTTTGGGTAATAAACGCTCAAAAAATAGATGCACATCTTATGAGAGGTCCAGGCACCTCTCATGAGAAAATGTATATCAGATATTTCCTGTCCTCTGCTTTTTCTCCTCCTCTATCTGTGGTTGAAAAGGAGTGCTGCTGGAACCAGAAAGAAGTCAGAAATATTAGCCAGATTAGAATATGCTTCTGCCAGCTCCACCTAATTTCTTGGGAAGGCTTTAGCTGCCTAAACGCTACAATCCAAATAAATCATCAATCTGCCATCGAAGTGTCACAGAAAGAAACACTTAGCTAAAGAACCATAGAATCATAGAATGGTTTGGGTTGGAAGAGACCTTAAAGGTCATGTAGTTCCAATGCTCCTGCCATGGGCAGGGAAACCTTTCACCAGAGCAGGTTGCTCAGAGCCCCATCCAACCTGGCCTTGAACACTTCCAGGCATGGGGCATCCACAGCTTCTCTGGGCAGCCTGTTCCAGTGCCTCATCACCATTACAGTACAGAATTTCTTCAAATATCTAATCTAAACTGACCCTTTTTCAGTTTAAAGCCATTCCCCCTTGTCTTATGATCCATGCCCTTGTGAAAAGTCCCTCTCCAGCTCTCTTGGAGTCCCCTTTAGGTGCTGAGACTCTGAGGTCTCTCCAGAACCTTCTCTTCTCCAGTCTGAACAGCCCCAGCTCTCTCAGCCTGTCTTCACAGGAGAGGTGCTCCAGCCCTCTGATCTGTTCTTTCTGTCTATCTTGAAATAGTATTTTACAACAGGAAGAATTGCTCCTGGAATATTACTGTTCAGGGCTTTTTTGTTTTGATTTGGCTTGGTTTGGTTTTGGGTTTGGGTTTTTTGGTTTGTTTGTTGTTGGCTTTTTGGTTTTGTGGGTTTTTTTGGGTTTTGTTTGTTTGTTTTATTGTTTTGTTTGTTTTATGGTTTTGGGGGTTTTTTTGTGTGTGGATTGGTTTTGTTGGTTTTTCTTTTTTCCCCTCAGGGAATGATAGGAAAAAACCCTAGGGGACTGGTTTTTAGGTGGCTTAGCTGTCCAAGTTGAATGTGAAACCAGAGGACCAAAACGAGCTTGCAATAGGTAGGTGAAGAGAGTCGAAGATACTTGTTGTCTCACTAACATTGCTGACTTTCTCATGCCAGCAGGTAGTCTGTGAAAGCTCTATGAGGAGAAATTTATTTGGCTGATACCATTCCATATTTTAATTCTGGGACTCTCCTCAGTGAAAACACGCAGGTTTCAGTTTGTTTGTTGTACAAGACAATGGGTCTCAACAAGGGAGTAAATCATACATCATGAATTAGACATTTGCTGTTACTTTATCTCACTTTTTTCTTGTTTTTTTTTTTTTTTTCTTCTAGTTTTGCTAGAAGTTTTTGAACAAAACATGACAGTGATTTTAAAGCTACTGGAGACTTTACAACTTCAGAAACAGGATGCTAAACTTTGGGGCTATGCTAAGGCTACAGGAACTCTGAGCAGAAGTTGAGGAGACACTGAGTATATTCCATGGCTGGAAGGCAGGATTGACACTGCACCTTTTACACCCTTCTTTGACTATGAGTTTCCTGGACAAAACCTGTCTCTTTCTTTGTGTTTTATAGAGGTTTGGACAATAACAGCAGAAACCCAACAGGACTGGAACTGTTTGTGATCTTGTAATAAGAGTGATCAATGGCAAAACACAAATATCTGCTGTGCTCTTCAGTACAGCATCATGGTTATCTGCCCTGGGTTAGGCACAGAATAATTTTAATTAATATAGGGAGCTCTATATGCTAAAAAGGCCATCAATATGCAAAATGTATAAACATATGGTCAGACTGCAATTTTTTTGTTGTTGTTCTGGAAGTTTAATATTTTCAGAAAGACATTTTTTAGCCCTTTATTATGTTTTCATAACCTTTTAAAACACAAGATTCAAGATATCTGTGATCACATTTTAATTAATCCCATCCATATCCTTTCTGTAGCTTTAAATAAGCTTTTTTTCCTTTTAACCTTCTAGTTTGGTTTCTCCATTTGCAAAATGGAGGTAACTCCATTTACAGGGGTGATGTCAGGGTAAAATCCATTAATGATTTTGAGCTGTTCATATTTTTTGAGGACCGTATACGTACTGAGATGTCAAGGAATATTAAACTATCTGCTGCAAACATCTCTGCTTTTTTTTCTGTATGGTTCACTAGTGAGCGCTCAGAGATGACCTTAGTGTTGCTGGTGGCACTCTTTCAGATCCTGTTTAAAACAACTGTTGAATGACTCACTGTTTCAGGAATATGGAAAGTTTCCCAGAGTGCGTTTGTACTCTACTGTCTTAGGGCTCAGGAGATGGAGCTGATCAGGAAGGCTGTTGCAGATGACTGAGTGTGCTTATAATGGGTGGGCTATTCTCCCCTGCTTTGGAACATCTGCTGATGATTTTAAAAATAAATCTAAAAAAATAATCTGTTGGCTGGTGCCTGGTAGGAAGCAAATACAGGTTGTTTTTGTGTCGCTGATGATGTATCTTTAGAGGATTACACATGCCAGTTGCTTGACTTCAACGAAAATTTTCACAGTGGAGTGATGTAGTGTTGATTTAGAATAATTTTTTTCCCCCCATTTTTTCTATTCTTTTTACTGCTTTAGGCATGGCACTAAGCCTTGCAGCTCAAATCTGAACTCCAAGATTTTTAAAAAGTGATTTAAGATGTAGGTTTTTCACACGGGATATTTTCAAAATTGGCATCTCCTTCTTCCCCTGGCCAGGGGAAGAACAGTCCTCTGATTGTTTCTTCAGTGAAATTTATAAGCCCATGTTTTTGCCATGGCATGCTGTCACTTCGGGAATTATTATGATTTCATATACCTGAAAATTATGACTTCACATTTAAAGGAAATAGACTGCGGAGCAATCAGAATCTTGTTGAGCATACAGTTGTGTTGGAAACAGATGAGTGAAGTATGAACTGAGGATGCAGAATCTAAACTGTGATGGGAATTTTCCCAGAATTGGAAAAGCAGGAACTCAGGGTATGGTCTCCAGGTCTGTTCCTGCTGCAGTCTTGAGGATGATGTCACAGTCATCTATTGTCTGCAAGTTTATTTAGAGAGGGAAAAAAAAGAAGTTGGATATAAGTGACATCTGATATTTTCATTTGAAAATGAAAACTATTTGAGATTAGAGGGATTTGATTTCTTACTGGAATTGCCATTTTGCTTTCTACATTCTCCTTTTCTTGTTTCCTTATTTTTTCCCCTTCCTGACTGAAATTCTTTAGTAATTTAGTTGTGAGAAAAACTTTGAAAACAATGACAGCAGTGCTCACGTCTGCCTGCAAATGAAGGTAGTGTGAATCAGTTGGTCTGGAAACGAACAAATCATCTCATCTGGAATAAATGTAAATATCTGTTTTAAATGTCAATGTTAACTATTTTACTGCTGGTCAAAAAAATAAAGGAAGGTGAGATGATCAAACAAGAAAATATGCACGACATATTATCTTCATGCAGTCAGTGAAAAATTCCAACAGATCTGAGTGGGCAGAATTTCTGAGGGATTTTTTTAACTTTTCTTCATTGAGCATGGAGGAAGACAAAGAAAAATAGTTGTGGAGAATGGTGTACCCTTTGGACTAACTAATCAGTAGATGAAGTTGTATATCTGAACAGAGCACCCAAGCTCAGCAGGGAAGAAAAACCCCTGATACTCCTAAATTCTGCTGAGGGTTAAGGATACAGAAAGTACATCTTTCTCTCAGCTGAGTTTGAATACCAGAACACAGAAACAAAAATTCATATATTTAGCTGTAGCAACAATTTGAATGGGTAAATTCAGGGAAAAGGTGGGGCTTTACTGATGAAAGTATCTAAAAAACTGGAAAGTTAAAGTATGTTGTTCTTCTAAGGCATTCCTGTCACATGGAAATTAGCACTGCCTGAACAAGATTCAGGGATAAAAAGAATGGAAACGAGAAGATCTTGGTTGTCATTCATACTTTGCTTTACAGTGAAAGAATTAAGATAATTGTGGCTTGTGAAAAAGAAATAAGTTCAAATCGTTATTTTGAATGCCCTTATTAGTCTTCATTGTTATGATATATCTCTTTACAATGGTTTTGGTTGCTTTCTAGGTCGCTATTTTGTGAATTAATCATAGTTTTATTGGTTTTTTACTGTTATTATTATTGTGGTTATAAAGCTTTGCAGTATAACACAGTGAGGGCTGATGAGCTGTTGTGAAGGGTATGAATATTACTTGGTTTAAATAATGTTTGGAAGAGTGAATTTGGCTCATGAGCTGCTATGACCTGAATTTTCAATAGATAGGGTTCATTTCGAGGTAGCATGAGGCTATGGCACTTGTTTAATCTTGGCAAGAGATTAGTTTTAACTTGCAAGAACCACCTCGCTGTATTTTCAGAGACATCTTTCTCTCTTCATCTGTGATCATCTGTGATTCATCTGTGATCTGTGAGCTTGTAGTTTTAAGCTTTATATATACAATAACTATGGATGTTTATGTGCATTTAGAAGTTAAAGTGTTATTTCTGTTGCAAAAATTGTAGCAAAAAAAATGTTCCAGTAGGCCACGAGTGAACAGATCCTACAAAGAGCATCAAAGACACGTCAAGGACATTTTCTTGGATGAACTTTTTCTGTGCTGCTCGTTGATTTTTATGTTGTGAAATGTTCTGGCAGCTTGTGAAGCTGAGAACAGAGGAGTTTCCTGTAGTCCTAAGAGGTGTCATGGATATTGGACCACAGAATTTCTTCTGATTACAGCCGAACACACTGGTGCCTTGTGGTCAATGTGACTTAAAAAGGAGAAAACAGAGATGCCAAGTCTTTGTGCATATTCATTAGACTGATGCATTAAGTGAGAATATTTATGAGAACATGTCATCTCACTGAATTTATCAGAGGTCTTTGTTAGGGGTTGATTTTGATTTTTTTTTTGCATTTTTCCTTTATTTTTTTTTCCTTTTTTTTCTTTACCCTTTTATTTTTCTTTTTTCTTTTCTTTTTCTTTTTCCTTTTCTTTTTCCTTTCTTTTCTTTTTCTTTTCTTTTTTTTTTTTTTTTTTTTTTTTTTTTTTTTTTTTTTTTTTTTTTTTTTTTTTTTTTTTTTTTTTTTTTTTTTTTTTTTTCTTTTTTCTTGTCTTGTTGTTGTTTGTTTGCTTGTTTTCCTCCTTTTTTTCCTTTTATTTTTTTTTTACTTCCAGGACAAAAGATCTTCCGGTACATGGATAAGAAGACATTGCACCAAAAGTATTTCTTAAGCATAGGTAGCTAGAATAAATATTGCCAAGAGTGGTGAATTTCCTGGAATACTTCCTTTTTAAAATAGCCCCATTTCTCACACACCCTTATAGTTGTACTCAAGATAAATGCTGTGGTCCCCCTAGTCTGCGTTACAAAAATCTCAAAATCCTGCCCTGAGTTTCCTTTACTTCTGATGAGGATTTAAGAGGTTTATCCTGTTGCCCAGGCTGTGGTGCAAGGCATCTCCTTGATCATCACCTTGCCATGCCAACCCTAAATACTGCAGTGGAAAAAACCGTGGTTCCTGTGGAGTAATTCGTGCTGAAAAGATATTTTCCTGGGTTCAAACCTGCAGGCTGAGGTGGGCCATGATACACAGCCAGGGTTCTGACTGCAAAGTTTGGGTGAAATAGGGACCCTTTTTACCCTGCCTAAGATATATCTTTATATCTTATCTTGGATTCAGTGCTACAAATCATCCTTTGAAATCAGCAGGAGAGCTGATGGAGGGATGTGCAACTCATCAGAATCTGGGGACAGAGGGGGAAGAGAATCAGGTCAATTGCTGGCATTTTTAGCAGCGGAGCCTGAGGGGCTTTTGTGGCAGAATTCCTTTTTTGGGTCTGCAGCTGGCTTGGCTTGGTCTCACTTGGAAAATATAGGGATGGATCATATTAGGGCTTGTCTTTGGGGGAAATAATTTTAAAAATAAGGTCTGATCTCAGGTCAGCATCATTATTCTGTAATAAATTTCACATAGATGCTTGGCTTACGTTTTAGCCCATGCTAGTTTTGGATATAGATTAAATTAAATAGTGTGAAGGCAGGTTTACTGTGCAATAAGAATGTCCATATGGTGAGCCACAGCCAAGTGATTAGTTACAGCCATTTCCCAATATTAGACAAGCTCTTACAGGTGTTTATACAACCCCTCTCCTGTGAAGGATAAAGCATATGGATCATTAGAGCTGTCAATCTGTTACTTTCTGGTGTTACAAAAAATGCTTTTCTTTTTTGATCATGAATTGAGTGGGATGAGCTAAAAGCCATGATGAAACACATGGTCTCAATCTTCAAGCTCCCCAAACATCCATGTAGGAGAAGGAGTTTCCTCTCATTGCAACATTTGTGTGTAACATTCCCCCTGAAAATGCCACATCAGAATTTTAGGCAGATAAAAAACTTGTTTGTACAGTAGATCTAAAACATATGAGAAATTGAAGCTTATAATCACAAATAACTGTAGGTGATTGGAAAACTATTTACTCTTAAATGACAGCCCAGAATATTTAGAAATAGAGAAAAAGATTACGGTCTTTTTCCCATCAGAGATATTGAAACATATCAAAACAAACTTTTTGTGTTGCTTCTAAACAGCCTTTCAAAAGTGGTTTTGAAGAGCATGTAAGAAATGGAACAGAGAAAATGTAGTTTTCTATTTCTTTTTTAAAGGAAAAAATTGCCTGAAGAAAAAGAGATTTTTTGTTTTCTCCTTCACTAACCATTTCTATTTCAGGCTTATGCTTTTCTCAGCTTATCCTTTAAAAAAGAAAGACAAATGAATTGAAAGGGATGAAATATCATAAGTACCACGTGAAAAGTTGTAAGTTTTGCAGTCCTGCAAAACATGTTCAAAAACATTTTCAGGGGAAATGCAGTGGTATCATTTTCTTTTGACCTGCTGTCTCAACTGAGGTTGAAGTGTTGAAGTCTTTGTTTGAAAATTAAAAGAATTAATCAAAATTTCTTGACCTGATACAACATGTGAAAGTCACACATTTCATCCTGTTGCTTTTTCAATACTTCTAGCAACTTGCTGTTTGAGGCTTTATGTACATGCAAAATTTCTTAAATGCTACATGTTGGACAAATATATATTTTTTGTATGATTCTAGAAGTACAAATTTTTATGCAGGAGATCAAAATTAGTTTCTTTTTGCTTGTAGTACTGAAAATGTCATGAACTGATCCAAAGTAATGAAACTATTTTCCCGTGAGTGCTGGAAATTGGCAACTGTGTGGTAACCAATTTCCCATGACACTCACCTTTTGTCCTTAAGGGTAACAATTTTACTGGCAAACATCTTATGGGCAGAGGTTCCAAAAGTGGACCACTCCCAATTTCATAAAATCTTTGATTCTTCTTTGCTATAACCTATTAGTTCAAGGCTCTGTCAAGGCAAATTTAACAGCAAAATGAATGTTTTAGGGTGTAGATCCAGATACTTTTAGCTGCAGGCACAAAGTTCTTTAGACACTTAAATTGGATTTAGTTGTCCAGAAACCTTTGCAAAGCTAGGTCTTTAGAGAGCTGGAATTCACAATATTCTACATATCATTCTCAGATTAAGTCTAAAATGTCTTGAGAGCCTTTTGATCCCTAATAAATTGACCTGCTTATGGTAGAAAGACTGAGAATGGAAATAAAGAGACATAAGTATAATAAGCACTCCTGATACTGCAGCGTGAGAGAGAAGTGGTGAAGTCTCTGGCTGTATGAAAAGATGGATTTTGATATGGGAGCTGAAGAATGTCATAGGGAGGCTATATTACATGCTGAGAATAGTAACTAAAGACCTATATTTAGGAACCTGACACATTCCTGAAATGTAGATCAGTAATTATTTTGCATGTTATTGCACGGTCAGATTGTTAAAAATGCATCTGATGTTGGATACTAAAAATGCCAGCTGTCATGCTGCAATAATAACTGTAATTAATTGTTGGTAATAGTTAGCTGTACATGCTGTTTATCTACTGATCTCAGAGCAGTTCATAAAGATCATCAGTATTACTGTCCCAAATGGGAAAGTATCTTTTTAAGGAAGCCAGGTTTCCAAGCTTTTTGCTGTAGTTCTTCACTCGTACAGTTTTATTTCAGCTTTTTGCTCTGCCTCAAAACTCCTTCTGCCCATCTCTCCTTACCCTCTGATGAGTGATTTCAGTTCTTCAGACTCTCAATGCCAAGTTGCTCTGCCATTCACCTCTGAGATTAACCTACTTTTACCTTTTACAGTATCCAGGCAGAAGTAATACAAATTCTGACACCTTTGGTCAAGCAAGCAGCCCTAATGTTTAGGCCTGGGTGAAACATCCTTATACAGATGTGAGTGTTTTCCTAATTGATTTCTGAGAGATGAAATGGGATAGCAATAGAGGATTCACCAAAATTAACTGTGGAGAATTGAGACAGACATCTAAACTGCAGAATGTGCTGCCACTGTTATCAGCTGGTGAGTGGTTAAAATGAAAAAAAAGCAGTGATTATCTATAGAATCTGAACCATCAGAACGGAAGCATGTAAGTTGATCTGTATAAAATCATAGAATCATCTTTGCTTTTCCTGTTATGATTTGCTCTTGTCACAGTTTTCTTGCTTTCATAATGAAATGAAGGCAGTACAGAATCCTTTGCCTTCTGTACCATAAAATTCATCAATGTCCAATTTCACAGTTGCTTTTTTGATGATTAATATGATACCACTTTTCCAGATGTGGCTTCTCAGCCTACGTGGTCTAGTTAGAGTCCGTGGAAGTGTTCAGGAGTCTACCTGGAAGATCAGTGTAGCCAATCTTTCTGTGTGTACTCCTTGGCATCCAAAAATCAGTCCCTCAATATAGGCTTTTCTTCGATTATCGTGTGAACTCCTCCATATCTGTATCATATGTTGAGGATTTATTTTCATCATTTTCTCTGTTGCTTTCTGTGGCTGACAGGGTTTATAGGTGCTCAGCTCCTACCTCTTTGCTCTCCAGAATAACCCGCTGTTTCAATTTACTTTCTGGGTGTTGCAGAAGTCCCTCCCATCAGAACCACTGGCCTTTTAGGAGCTAGATAGAAAATCCATCACAATATTTTGGTTCAGAACAGATGCTGATTGGTAGCATGTTCTTGCTGCTCAAGCTTGGCCCACACATCCTGCTAGTTTATACTCTTTGCATATTTATACTTCATACAGTTAGTTTATAAGTTTATTAAGGACACAGGTGAAGTATAATTGTTGTTACAGCCTTGTCATTAATACTTTCTTGTTTTGCAACAAGAGAGTTGTTTTTTCTTTTTTCTTTAATATTTCTGAAAGGTATCAGGTAACTGGTGTAAAGTCTTCCTGATGCCCCCAAATCATCCTGACAATATGTCACAGCTTTTATTGCAGTGTTTGCTTACTGAATAGCTTGTTTATGGGTAAGAGGTTTAGGAGCAAGACAAATGGAGATCTGGATTTTCTCAGCCAAGACTCCAGCTTAGACTAAAGTGAATTCTAACAGAAATAGTTATGGACATAATCTCCAACTGTTAAATAGTGGTCTGAGAAAGTGGTCTGTCTTCATGTAAACCACTTACTCTACCTCCAAACATCAGTAATACTTGATCACTATTAACAGTGTCTCACAATTTAGGAAAAAGCTCAGTTTTGAGCTGTGGAGTGACAAATAAGTCAGGAAACAGAACGTTATGATGTTGTCTAACACAATATATTGATCCAACCTCAGAGGAATTTGTACTGGCCAGAAAGCAACAGCCAATTTGTCTTGGGAAAGAAGAAAATTTACTGGGATTAGGAGAATACACAAATGGTGAAAATACGCTGTACTTCTGGAGCAAGAGATTTGATGCCAAGTATTTATTTAGAGTTGTCTTTAAAATTTCAGAGCAACTATCAAATTACTCCTCAAATCCAATTTCGAGAGCTTTTTTTCCTGGCACACGTTGGTGAACCAGCACAGTTTAGAAACCGTGATATGTAGTGAAAGAGCATTTATGATGAGAACCTCAACTTTTCCCCAGTTCCTAGTAGCACTCTGGACACCTAAGCTATTAGATAAACCAAGTCAGAAGTAGCAGTCATGGTTTCCTATTTTTAAATCCCATGAATTTGGAGTAGTATGGACCTGTCCCAAGATACTTTCTTTAAGCTTGTTTTGCCATAAAGTATGTGACTGATACACTGGAGCAAATTCATTCCATGTAGACTTTACCTGCAATGTTTGTTCAAACTTGTGGGTTAAGGAAAACTTCTTTGTAACAAGTTTTTCTGTTGTCAAGATGTTGGTACTTCACTTACTGCGGTTAAAAAAAGAATAGTTGATTGTAGTTTCAATGTATTAGGTATCAGACATTTCACGTCTAATTTCATGGGGGAACTGTTAAAACATCTGAAATAACATTTTGGAGAAATGTTATTTGCGAAATTTAGCTGTTTTATGCAAAAAAATGAGTTTTCAAATTCAAAGGAAAAGAATGCATGTCACACAAATACAGGTTTGAGATGAGTGTGGGATAAAGGCATTGTTTGAGGTTTGAACTTTAAAATTCTTACATTCATTTCTCCATGTCACATTCAGAAATTGAAAAGCCCCTTTTTTCGTGGATCCTGTGTTGTGGTAACTGTTGTTAAAATTGACTTTTGAGTAACAACTGTTGTATGTCGGATTTTATGAAGTTCATGTTCTCATAGCTGGCAAAGAAAGTTACTAGACTAGACTTTCACAGCTAAAAATTAACTCCAGCTCTATCTGAGGGTTTTTTTGAGCAAATAAAGTCATATATTCATTAAATTTCCCTTACTTACATTGTAAGTAAAATTATAGGGATTGACTGCTATGGTCACTGAAAGCAACTAAAGAGAATATTTGTGGGAAGGAAATTTTAAGCTCATAATGATGACTATTTGCTCTGGAAAATTGATTCAGTTCTGCTCATCTGAAGAAATGGAGCATGCGACCTGCATGTCAGTGCAAGGAAGGTGGTTATGAAAAACTAAACGCTACAATGAATTTAAGTAGAATTTTGTGCCGAAAGTGACTGGAAGTTCCTAATGTTTAGGTGAACTATCTCTTTCTTTCTTGTTTGTACATGTGAGTTGTTGCCTTTGCTCTGTTTGAATCAAAGCACAAGGCTGAAATAAGGCAGCTTATGAAGAGGCTGATTTGAAAACTGTTGTCATAGTTATGCATCCTACGCTCACTGAAGTCACTTATATTCTGTAGCCACTCCATCTGATTTTTGGGAATTTCTTTCTCGGGGGACTAGTCCCAGAACATCTAAATTTGGGTGCAGAAATACTGGATGGTAGTTATTCAATAGATCACAAATTATTTTATAAATAGTGACAGCATATATAGTAAGATCTTTATTTTCAATCTAAGTACTGAAAATAAAAAGAAAGTAATAATAGCTAAAGAAATAGCTATTGCTTTATATCCTGTTGTAATATATGTCATGTTATAACAACTAGAAACTCCCAGGTAGGAACGTGAGTTTCCTGTACCGGGTGCTATCACAAAATACGAATTAAGTTCCCTGCCAGAAATTACAAACTGAAATTCCAAGTTGAAGTTCTGTGTTTTGTTGAAATGTTCTCCCAGCTACTGGAATCTCTGTATCCTTCCACTAAGTTCTGCTTTCAGAATTTAAAGAAGCCTAACTGATACCTCAGGTTTATGCCTGTCTCTCTCTAGCTTGCAAGAACACACAGTTCTGGAAAATACATTGTAAATTCAATCACTGCTCGCATCGCTTTGTTACAGCCCTTAATACTTCTTGTGACTTCCATGCAGCAATTGGGGTTTGTTTTCCAGAAGTATGTGCAAATTAATTTTGGGTACCAATGGGAAATTAAAGTAGCATTTTTGCAGAACTTGTATTTGCAATGTTATTTGAACATTTGAAATTATTTGGTCTACTGAGAAAGATTCAGACCAACTGCTCAATTATACAAAAGTGGCACTTGCTCTCTCTTAGAGCATCTCGGGGATGCTTTGTATGAGCTGTTTGCAGACCCTCATTGCTTCAGAGACTGTACCAGCCTAATAAAGGCTTTGCTTTGTCATATGTTTATGGGAACATAACCTGCACTGTGAAAGATCAGAGGTTTTCCCAGGACTACAGTCCTGTACCGTAACTGGCAAATCTTCTGGAGCTCTTTAGCTCTATGTCCATGGAGATAAAATGTCTGT
Organism: Empidonax traillii; assembly: GCF_003031625.1. Lineage (NCBI taxonomy): Eukaryota > Metazoa > Chordata > Aves > Passeriformes > Tyrannidae > Empidonax > Empidonax traillii. Next base: position 650,305 of record NW_020955615.1, on the reverse strand, counting down.
GTGTAAACAAATGCTGCACTTTACTGTCCAGTGCTGTAAATGGGTATGGTAACCTCTCACTGTGACTGCAGATAAAGCTGGGCTGATGGGTGTTGTTTTCTTCTATCAAGAACCTGGTAGAATATGACAACTACTAGAGAAGTGTTTATTTACCACAGACCCCAAATGTTGAGGAACCCTTTAAAAGGAACATACCTTTTGGAATTCCTGAATGCTTTCAGAGTAGTATCTTTCCTTACCATCTGGATAAGAGGAATGCAAAAGGATAACAGGACGGTTTTATTTTTGTAATAGTTAAAAGTTTCAAAGGCCAAAGATACAGACCCCTACTATGCTCCACAGTGAACACCCCGGTGGAATGACTTACCACGATAAATGTGTCCATCCATCTGTCCACATACTATATATAGTCTTTATAAACTTGCAGCTACATAGTTGTGTCTTAAAAAACAGGGCAGATTTTTCCCTTGTGTATTTGTTCTGGCCATGAATCTCAAAGTCATTCCTTTCAAACCAGGACAGTGTTGCTTGAGGCAGGCAGATATAGTTTTCCTGCAATGACAGTTGTTGTTTGCCCAAAGGATCAGTGTAATCCTCTTTTAAGTGTATGCTGGCTACCATGGCAGTTTGGGTCTGGGAGGCAGAAGGTCTAACAACATGCTTTGCCCCAAGTTTTCCCCACTACACACTGAGAAAATCAAGTATTAAGCCTGCTTTGTGTGTTGCAGTTACATTCCAATACCCCTTCCCTCCCTCACCCTACTAGTGCATGTCTCCAGCAAAAGCAGATGACAGTTTTCTACTAAAATCTCCATATTCAGAGGGAGTCAGACCACTGTGGTGAGAGAAGCATAGAGCTTTCAGTTGTTTATCCATTTTCCTGTTAGCCTGGGATTCAGCAGGCTGTTTTTATTAGTTTTAACAAATTTGCTGCTGATAACATCACTGGCACTTCAGTTCCATCCCAAGAGGCTGTTAAAACCCCGTCAGAGGAGCAACAATCCAAACACTGAGTGCAAATCCTCTTTCACCCCCTTGTACCTCTTAACTATATACTTCTAGGGAGATTTCAGCCTCAGTAGATTGGGGGAGTTCCAAATGAAGGATAAAATGTGTTCCCTTTACAGCATATTGAAGAATGGTGTACAGTCCCCATCCAGCCAGTCCTCTTACTGTTAAAATCAGCAGTCAAGTTCTGTGAAGAAATGTTTTGCTCTTCTTTGTGCTCTACAAGTCTAATTGGAGATGGTGCCCACATATTGCCTCAGCTGACAGTTTCTCATGCATCAGAGGAGTCTGATCTCACTCCCACTGAAACTGCCAGGAGACTTTCCATGAATTTCTCTGTCAACTAAATGAGAAACTCTTTTTGCCAGGTACTTTGACTTAAAATATTGATGAATCTGGAGGCTGTTTTGAGACTTGAAATGCCAGAAGAGAAAAAAATCCCGCAATGGTAACAGGAAAATCTGTGACCTGAACAGTCTTGAAACAACTGGTAAGTAGTGAGCAGAAATGGAAGCTTGAACAGGCTGTTGGCAAATGTGGAACTTGAGATGCTTTACAATGCACCAGTAATGAAAAACTAGTCTATAGACCACAGAATTTTCAGACTTTTTAAAAGTGGGCTTTTTTGGCACAATGCAGCAGTATAAAGTTTGCTATTCCTTTCAGTTTGCTCCCAACAGGATTGATTCTGCAACAGGATCAGTGGCAAAAATGCCTTTATAATTCCATGGTGTTTCTCTAAATGAAATATATTTTGGGGTCTGAACGAGTGGGTTTAGTTGCAAGGCTGAGACCTATGTTTATAAAACCAAGGTGTCATCAGAGGGAACAAGCATCAGTGTGGTAACCCTGATGTGCGTGGAGCAAATTGGGTAACTGGACTCTGAGCAGGGAAATACTTTTTTAAGACTGTTTACTAACAGACTCAGAGGTCAGTAGTACCTACCAGTAACCCATTAGTCCCCTCTCTTTAAAAATTTTTTAACTGGGTGTTCCCACATCAGCTCCTATGCAACATGTAGAAGATGGTATCAGCAGAGATTCTCTCATGAAGTTTTGGTGACTGTAACTTTATGATTATTCTAGAACACACTAAACACCCTCACTGGAGCAGAAGGTATTTCTGGTATCTCTCCCAACTGATATATATGGCTCCATCTCCTAAAGCAATGTAGGAGACAGTGTTCAAAGGCTATTTTAAACAACTTTTCTAAGCCTTTTTTGTTTATTTAAGAACAAACGTATTCTTTCTTCAACTTGGGAACAAAACATGTGGAATAGAGAATAATTACAGAGATATTCTCAGAAAAATGGTGTCAGTTCAGCCACTACAGCTGATGTGTAATATGTGATACTTCAGTGAAAGGACACCTCTGGTGGAAAACAAATCTCAGGTTGAGCAGTTCTGTGCTTCCATACACCCAATTTCAAAGCCTTTACATTTAATCCTAGCAAGCTTGAATGGAACCCTACCAGATTATTTTAGGGTTTTTTTAAATTGAAAATGTTTTCCAGGTTCTCTTTTTTCATATTTCCAATGCAGTTGTTTTTCCTGTCAGACAAGGACAGGACTTGACTGACCACCTAATTATGACACATTGTTGATACAGGTAAGTCAAAAGAGATGTGAGACTGATGGGTATAGAGTAGCACTACTGATAAGTTGCTCAAATATTGCATTTGTTTTACTTTGCCTTTGCTAACTTGTTTGAACATTACAAAAGATTGAGCACGTGTGAGCAAACAATCTTCTTACTGTAATCTACGCTGTTAATAGCCTCTGTTTGTAAATGTTTGCATTCTGGTTTGCTAGCTTTGGAATGTGTTTTGGTCCTCCAGTTCACACCTTTCCCTTTCTCCTGGAGGCAAGCACTTACTCCAACTCAAGCTGAGATTCTTGCTCAAACTTTGGCAGCTGGAGCCTTGACAGCTATCAAATCTTGTGAAATTTCACAATTGCAGGAATGGATATTAAAAATTGTTCCTTTCTTTTATTAGGAATATTTTGTGGGGACTTGGAGCTATGAAGTTGTGCAATTTTTGGAAGCCTGTGTGGATCATGATTAACATATTCTAGTTAATCAGGACCAGGAAATTAGCAATGTCCTTGCTGTGGCCTCTATGGATCTCCACATCTATGGTGCCAGAGTGAAATGAGTGAAGTCACCTGAACCTTTCACTCTGATGAAAGATTGGGAAAATGAGTACAAGGCCTCCATACTTTCCTAGAAGCAAAAAAGTCTGAGTGGCTGATTGCCAAGTGTACCATGCCAAGAGTTGTTGGGATCTCCGACACATTCCAGTGGGAATATTAACAGGTCTGCATATTGCTGGGTAAAGTCTTCCAATCTTCCAAGAGAGCTATGAATATCCACTGTTTAATGTATGTACGGTTTGTGGTCCCTAGCTATCCGGAAACTCTCAAAACTCTGCAAATACCTTATGAAACTCTCACACCCAGACAGCTCTCCAAACATTCCTTCTCCTCTCTTTGAGTATATGTGGTCTCAGAATCCTAAAACCATCTGGAAGTATCAGCTATAGGCTTCCAATCATCACCTTGTAATAGGATTAGCACCCCATCAAGCCCACAGATGCTGGGCATCTGCGGAAATAGCTGTAATACTTTGAAATAGAAAATATCATTAAAGGGATGTCAGCAGCCTAACCAAAGCTCACCGAAGTCAGTGAATTCTGCTATTCCATGTGTCTCAGTGGGTTTTGGGTTAACCCATGGTCAATAATGGCTTTGGATCCTTTGAGTTTTTATCCCATCTGAATATACTCTGAAGTAACTTTTAAAGGCCAGCTGAGATGTGTTCTGTCCCTTTATGCTGTGTGAAAAGGCTGAAATAATATAAAGTGGCTACCAGAAGTCTGCTCCTGGACATAACAAAGGCACTCTGGAGAACCTCTGGAAGAACCTGAATCCATGACCTTAGGAAGGTGATAGAGGAGTGTGTCAGTGTAGGCAATGCCACTGAGTGCTTGACTGACTCCTGGCAGCACTCTAGCCTGTAAAAGAGTAAAGTCCAGAGAAGTTCTAACTTAGGTTCTGGGCTGTCTAGATGATGTTTCAGACAGAAATCCAACAACCTAGAGTTGGGGTGTTTGAAAGCTTCCTTTGGTCTCTATCCTGCTGCGCTGTGGGTGCTCTGCCTCCAAGGAGGGCAGTGAAGGAACTTGGCCCCAGGCTTCTTGGGGCACCTGTTAAGCTTAAATTTCTTCTCTAATTCTGTCAGAATGATGAGAAACTTCAGTTCTAACCTTAAAAAAACAGTTATCATTGATGATGTACCCTTTACTGTTTTAGGGGCTCTACCTAAGCCCTATCTATCCTAACTGACAAGGGCATTTATAACAGTTACTTGTAGATTCTTTGTCTTGGCTTGATAGATGATACCTTTTTCATTGCTTGTTTGCCTTTATTCTGTGTTCTTTTTGGACATTCCATTAAAAAGTGCATCCTATGTTGAACAATCATTTCAATTATAAGCTGTTTAGAAAACATCGAAATTGGTGCCACTTTTGACAAGGAGGTGACAATGGCTCTTTCTTCCCAGAGGCATAAAAAGGTTATCAGGTATTATTACTTGCCCGCTGAGAATTTGGCATGAATTCAAGTCCTTTCCTGGATCTGAAATTCACTGAAGAAATACACAGATGTTGTAGGATTGGTTGGTTCTGGGATTTTTTGAGCAATACAGATTTTCTACTGGGAAAATGAGATTGAGTCAGCATCGAAATTTCTGCAAGAAACAGCAGGCATCTGGGTTTTGGGGTTTTTGGGTGTTTGTTTTTTTTTTTTTTTTTTTTTTGTCTCATATTCATGTTTTCATTTCACCCATCAAGGGAAGGAATCTAATGATGCTTGTTTCTAGATCTGAAATCGTCTGAGGACATTTGGACGTTTGAATCTCTGTCTTTGGTGTGGACCCATCAAGACTTCTAAGTAAGATCAAGAGAACAGTAAAGGACTGGAACTGAAAGTCAAATTAGAAATTCTTCAAATGGGAAGGCATGTGTTTGCTGGCAGTAAAGGAATTTTAAGAGGCAAGCACCAGCTGTTACACTAATGGAAGAAAGACGGAGCACATTTGACCTGGCAATTATTTGGGGATTTTATTGTAGTAGAACAAAAGGACAGTTTGAAAACACATGAAAACTCTTATGATTCGGGGAGGCAGGAGGTGGAGAGAAGGAAAAAAGAAAGAAGGAAATTGCACGTGCCTTCAGTTCCCCTTTACAGAGTGCCCTGGTCCCAAACGAAAATTAAGATGCAAATTGGTTTGTCTTTTCACATCAGCTGCAAAACTTATAAAAGGAAATTTAACTCAGCATGTTCATGTTGGGCTTAATTTGCTCATTCAGTTGTGTTTTCCTGGAACAGTGGAAGTCAGTAAGTGCTACATGAGTGGTCACCTTCCCCTGAGGTTTCCTGCCAAGGTGATACCTTTACGCTGTAGCTGTAGGTTGCCCACAGGATGAGTTTTATCACTGTTTCCCCCTACACCTCTCTCCTGTGCCCATGACAGATGGCACTCTTTTTTTGGGGTCAAACTGGGCAGCTGTGAGCCCCCAGCAGAGAGAGGTGATGGAGATGCCAGAAAAGCACAGACTCACATCCTTAGACAGACTTTCTGCTTCCTGAGCTGTTGTTGCAAATGTCACTAAACAGAGGGTGTCAGAATTTAAGATTAGGGCTCTCCTTGAGTGGCAGAGAGATCTTTTGCAAAACTTGGGTCAGATTTCTGGCCTAAGTTTGTAATTATTTGAATCTGAGATTTTGGTGTGGTTTTTTTCTCTGTAGTAGGAATGAAGAAAAGGGATTTGAACAAAGTGAGAAAGAACTAAGTGTTCACTCTCAAAATATACTGAAACAGAGTATTTTTTCTGTTTTAAATTAATTTTAGTTATTTTTTTAAAAAAAATACCCAAATAAAAAACCCCTAATGTTTTTCATCATCTTTTTTTTTTCCAGATTTGGCAATGAAAATTAGCTACCCCTGCAGAACGTCTGCTACACTAGTCTTGTCAGCCAGAAAATGCACAGTTCTATAATTGGTAAATAAATTGTTGCTTTGCTCACTTCATGTTTACACTCGTCATTTGTTATTGTTATTACTGGCAATCAATTTAATAATTTGGCAACTTGAACAGACATCCAAAATGAAAAAAGAAAACACCAACCCGGTACAAATACTAGAATAAGAAAACTTTGCAATGAAAGGTAACTTGGCAATTAAAAAGTTGCAAAATGTTTAGAAACAGTGCCATTTTAACAGTGTAGTTAAAAAGTACTTCAGTGAAGTGAATCCACTGAGCTCTGACAGCCATGTTTTTTGTAGGTATTCCAGTGAAATAGTGGTATGTGTAGAATATTGACTTGATGGATGATGAAGTCATCCACTCAGTTTCAACTGATTGTGAATCAAGCCCTAAATGCCTGAGGATGTTTCCTTAAATTCTTTTCTACATCTTATATGGCAAAATGAACCATTTCAAGGGTGGCTGGTACTGGGCTAAGACAAATAGTTTTAGAAATGTGAGGAGCTGTGAAAGGGCTGCTGTTGTCTTAAGGGACTTAAACAAAATAAATTGCAATTATTTTTCTGCAGTAAGAAATGTGGAGAAAAAAGCACAGGATGAGTAAATACGGGAGATCAATAAAAGGATGCCATTAGCATCATTTAGGAATAACTGTGTTTCAGAAAGAAGGGGTGTTTTTTAAAGCCTATTAGGAACAGAAAAGCCATTAGTTTGTTATTTCAGTGATATATTTATAAGACAGACCAAATGTGTCTGGTAAACTGAAAAAATCTGTTTAGCAGAGAGTGATCACTGGAGTAATGTGAACCTTTGCTTTATTTATTTCTGTGGTGCAGCTCTTTTGTAACTCTTGACTTTTTTCCGACAGTAACACATAATGGGGGCATACAAGCTACTAATTATATTGTACAAATACACATGCAACCCAAAACTTCCTAGTGCTTCAAAGAAACTGCAGATTGTATTTTTCATTTGGTGTTTGTAGTTGTAACGATCATGTTGTTACTTCTTTCATTCCAGGAGGAGCTGATTCAAAGCCCAAGGAAGCTGTTGAGTGAAATAGTGGTGAGTTTAATGTCATTAAAAAATGTAACTACTAAAGAGAAAATGGTTGTGTTAGATTTAGTCAAGTCATCCTGTTTCTAATGTTGCAATAGGCTACACTAGGGGACTAAGTTTGACCTCTGTGAATGCCAGAGATGAAATTGTCATATTATTCAGGTACTTGTTTGGATGAAATGGTGTAAAAAGATCCTAATAGGCAGGGAATTCATTGGGGCTGGAAAGACAAGGGTACCTAGTGAAGTGTGAACGCTGGGCTGAGGTTCTAAAATAAAAGGAGAAATCCCACCTAATGAGGCCTGAAGTAAGATGAACTAACTGAGAGACAAGAAAAATTTGCCTGTGCCTGCTAAATCAGGTTCCCATTAGAAAGCCAGAATACATTATTTGTGATTTCAGTGTGAAATGGAGGGAAAATACAGTACCAGCAAAGAACTGAACTGGAGGAAGAGCATGCCATGGGCCCTCATTTGGTGCTTGAAAAATACGTTTTTATGCAGTCATAACTGGATACATAGCTGAATGACAGTGACCAAGGGAGTAATATAAAGCTGCTGCTCGACCTTTTTCCTTACCCCAGCTGGGTGGTAGCAGTGGCTGGGGGTAACACTCCAGGGCTCAGCTGTCCTGCTCCACAGGAGCAGCCCACTTGCTGCTGGAGAGGGTTTAAACCAGCAGGTTGCCACCCCTCCATACATCACCTGGGGATTCTCTGGAGTTAGGGAGTCTTTATCACCCTCTGAGACTCAGACCAGGAGCAGATGACAACAATACCTGTGAGAGCAGAAAGAAGTGTTTCTTGGCAAATGTAAACCCAGGTGGGTGTGACGAGCAGCAGGCAGCTTCTGTCACAAGAGTTAACCCGTCATGTGAAAGTAAGTTTGTCCCATTTCTTGCAATTATTTCAGTCTAGCACTTGTCCTCTGACTGACAATTCTGAGCAGGTCAATTGGACTATTACCTCTTTTACCTGTTTGTTTTTTTTTTTCCCCACCTCAGTCTATCTTATTTGCAGGCTTGTGTTTTTGCCCTTTCTCTATTACCACCTATGTCTTGCACTGAAATGGTTTTCTCATTTGTTTCTGTCCATGAGGGAGAGTGAGAAGGAAGAATATGCCACAGATACTTTAGGAATAATAGAGTGTTCTTGGACTAAAATAATCAAGGGTTGACACACTGACCTTTTCCTCAGCTCTGTCTGGCAGGAACAGCTATCAGCTGCTTTGAATGGCATTCCAATGAGACTAATGAAATGGCAGCCCCACTGCAACCAGCTACTCTGCCTTTCTTTTGTCAGGCAGTGATTATCTGCCTTAGGGTGACTCCCTTTTCTGTTCTGTAGCCAGTTTCCAGTTGATGGAGACGATTCTTCTTCTGCTTGTCCCCGCTTCTCAAGACATTTGTTGCAGCTGAAACATTAATCTCCTGTGAAGTTTGTTACATGTTTTCTGAGTGTCTCAGGAAATGCTATCCCCCTCCCCAAGCCCCCACCACCCGTGTGTGTACCCTGGCCAACATCCCCCGTGAGAACCCCAGCCAGTCAGCAAGACGTGAACTCCTTTTCCTGAAGCCTGGTTGGCCATCATTAATCAAGCTGTTCAAATAGCTTGTTTTGTTCTAAAATCAACTTCAGCTAATGTGTGTGTAATTTCCTGCTGTGTCCCCAGGCTCTTTCAGAAGCAGTGACATGATCTAGGGCCTTTTCTAGTTGCTCAGGCTGCTGAGGGATCTCACATGGTTACGAAAGCCATGGCTAAGAGAGCAGGACCTTCTTCCTCAGCACTGCACAAGTATCATGCTGCAAGACTGTGATGCTTTTCCAAGAAGGGAAATAAAGTCACTGTGGGCATTCAGGGCACCCTGATCATTCCTGCACCAGCACTTTGTGAGAAAAAACACTCCCTTGGTGTGGTGCTTTGGGTCACTACCTGCCTCTGATGGCTCTGTGGAAAATCAGAGCTAACTCCTCTGAAGAGACTGATGGACTTATGCGAGGATTGTTGACGTCAGAATCTGTCTTCTGAGGGAAAGGACAAGAAATAATGAAATCACAGAAGAAAATTATGCACTTTTTCTAGATTTTTTGAAATAATCTTGACAGGGAAGGGAGCCTAGGGTGGCAACAGTTTCTCTCTTGCCACTAATCTGGAGATAGAAGTAGACAGTGTAGGGAGGACTCCCCTCAGCTTTTACTCATGGGGTTTCTAACCTTAATGTTGTGTCCCACAGTTATATGGTTAGTCATCCTGCTGGAGATATTCCACTTCAGTATTATATATACCCTGAATGAATCAGTGGCAGAACTTCCTTGCCAGAGGAAGCTGAGGATATTTATTCTATTTATGATTCCTCTTTCTACAAAAAACATGCGATTAACTAGGCCAAACAAAATTATATTCTTGGGAGAAACAAAAGTGTCCATGCAGTACCACTCTATGCTTAGGTAAGAACGTGAGAAGATAATATTCACACCTGATTAGGAAAACTGAGGCATAAACCTCAGTCTTCAGCATCCTGTAGTTCCTCTGTTCTTCTGTGAAAGCAAAGCAATCAAGAGAACTTCAAATGTAACTCTGTCTTTGCTTTGTTTTTCTTGGTCCTCAAAGAAAGAGTCTCTTATTCAACTGTATGGAGTGTTTAATTTGACACAAACCAGATTCCTCTCTCTCCCCACCAACACCCACCCCAAAACTCTGTAAGATACTTTGATTTCTACAGTTGCACCGTGATACTTCAAATGCTGAACAAGAAAGGATTTGTGCTCCCCTGGATGGTATATTTAAAATATTAGTTTATATTAAACTGCTATTTTAATAGCTTCTCTTTTTTTTTTTTTTTTTTTTTTTTTTTTTTTTTTTTTTTTTTTTTTTTTTTTTTTTTTTTTTTTTTTTTTTTTTTTTTTTTTTTTTTTTTTTTTTTTTTTTTTTTTTTTTTTTTTTTTTTTTTTTTTTTTCTAATTAATGAACTGATTTTGTAGCCTTTGGATGCTCTCTCTGTGTTCTACCATGCGGTAAGATGAGTTGTAATACATTTTATTTAGTTCATTATTAGTTCCCTTCCATTTATGATCGTCTTAGTGCTGCAGCTACTCCTGACACAGTGCACTGCTATTGTGCCAATATTGACCAGTTCAATCTGTCAAATGAGCTGTGAGGTCACCCTTGTAAAAAAAAATAATTAAAAGTGGTTTGGTTTACAAGGGATCCTATTATTTACTTTTTTTAATTCCTATTTTTTTCATGATAAAGAACTTGAATGTGACAAATATGTGATACTGTCAGACAAATGGGATCGATCCTCTTCATAACAATCCACTTTTTTTTTTTTTTTTGCAAGATGAAGTTTGATGTTTTCCATCAATAGAGATGTAGCACAAAAGGAGCTTATTTTTCTATAGGCAAAGACTTATCTGTGATTAACAGTCGAGGAGGCAAAACTTAACGTGGTGTTAAGTAATTTTTAATGTGGCAAAATGCCTGTCAAACTTCTATTTTGTAACCTGTTAAAAATATAAAGCTATTCTTATATGGAGTTTTTAAAATTAAATTCCCCTTACCCTTTAGCATTCTTCAGAAAACCATCTTTCAGAAGGCTTTAAAATATCTGTTGATCTACCTCTTTTCCTGTTGCTTATCAGGCAGGTTTAAAAAAAACCCAGCAACCTTATATTGATCCATGGCAGCTTCCAAAGTAATCACATGCATTTTATGTGACTGAATAAGTGCCAGGACTTTCCCGGAGCGTCGTGAGGGACTCCACTGCTGTGACAAAGCCCTACAAGGGCAGGGGAAAAATGCACAATCAGCTTATGGACAGGGCCTGCAGGTGGGATCAGCTCCAGCCTTTGGTGAGGCAGTGGGTTGCCAGGTTGTGAGATGTGAGATGCCTTGAGTTCACCCTGCCTGTGAAGAAAACTTCGACAGAGCCCACAAAAGGTGGGAAAACCAAACCAGAGGGGGTGGCCCTTTCTGGGCTAAGGGTGTCGAGCTCTTGTCAGCACCAACTGCACTGGGACAGGTTGGCTGACACCAGAGGGGACTGGAGCTGGGTTTGCTGGGCTGGGCAGCCTCCAAAGGGCACCCCAACATCCAGTCAGACCTTCACACAGAGGGAAAGGAGAGGCCAGCAGAGACGTGCAGGGAGAAATTCGGAGAGGAAGGTGCAAAGCTGTAAATCCTTCCCACACATGTAGTGGTGTGGTACTTCTACTTCCTTGCTGAGTGCAGTGTAGTGGTACTTCTGGGAACAGTCCCACAACCACCCTGCTCTTAAAGAAACTTTTCTTTGTTCTGGAGGTTTTTTTTCTCCGTGCTTAAATGTTTATCCACTGCAAAAATACAGGCTGTTCTGTATGAAAACTATGCTACTCTTTGCATCAAGAGGCTTTGTTTACTAAATCAAATAAGAGTTAGACATAATTTATTATACTTATTCACCAGCTGGTCATTTAAAAAGCAAAAACCTTGGTACTATGTGACTGGTGCCTGAAGCTGTTCAGTTTAAACATTTATTAATAATGTTCTCATGTCTTTTTCTTTCAGTTCCCATCATGGCCGGATACTGAGCTGCACATCAAAGGAATTTTGGTTTTAAAAGCAATGGTGAGTGCTACGCATTGCATTCCCTCCCCTTTGATCGCCATCCGCAGCACAAATAAATCTCATTAATCAATATTTTCTCTATTTCCTCCCTGCCTTTCTGCCAGTGCCAGAGATCTGTTTCCGATTTGCTTTGCTTTGTTTTAAATGAGAGGAAGATTTCTATGGCTATCTTCTGTCTAAAAGGTAAATTTATCATTACTTGAGGAATGAAACTCTATCTGTTGTAACTAGGACTTGATCTGAGTCTCCTCAGCTTGAGCGTCAAAGCGGGAATATTGAAGCAATTAGGACAGACATGAGTCTGTGAGCAATCCATTGGCCAGGATTCATTCACAGAAAATATTTGGTGTACCCTTGCCAGCTGGAGGCATATTAATAAAAGTCACAGTCTGTTCACAGACAATTCTTGAGAAAAGTGATAAATTTCCTGAAAAAACTGTGACTTGCCCATCCACTTCCAGTTGTGACTAGAAATTACTATGAGTAACTGGTGTACTTTCCACAGAAGCCTCTGAGACACAGTCCTCTTTCATTTCCTCCTAAACAGCTTTGTAGTTTTGCTGTGTGACCCCACACTTGCTGCTGTGGTGTGAACGAACAACCTGAGGAGCAGTTCCAGTGTAGTGAACGTGAGGAGGAACTGGAGACCTTTGGATAAAAGCCTCAGCCATCAGCAGTCTCCTTCTCCACAAAAGAGAGAATCCTAACTTTCAAATCCTAATCTCCAAATTGTAACTTTCGTCAAGCCAGCTATTTAGGCCACATATATGTTCAGTATATGGGATCATGGAGCGCTACAAAGCACTGTCTGCCCTTGAGAGCTGAGTGTGACAGAGAGGATCCAGTAGGAGTGAGGAGCTACATCTGCATAACTAATTTTGGGGAGTGGGAGTACATGATAACTATAATGTTATCTCAATGTATAGAATGTTCTTGAGGTAAATAAGATTGCTTCTAGCCTCAGAGCTGCCCCATTCCTAACTGTGACTACGTGTTAGTCACGCCGTACTAACCATTACTTCACCCTTCCAAGTGTGTTACCTATTTAAGGCTTCAGTGTAAAACATGAAATGCAGCTTCACCTCTCTGCATTACCTACACTTGAGGGTTTTTTTTTATGTTGTGGGGTTTTTTTCCCTCTGTTTCCCCCATGTATGTTTTTTATTTGCGTTCAGTTTCTTGGTGCCAAACATTTTGGTGCATCTGCTGCCACCAATGAATGGCTGTGCCGGGAAAATCCAACTCCTTGGGGGCGGAAAGGGAGAGAAAGGATGATTATTTTTCCATTCTATTGAACAAAGCTGGCTTCTGTTGCCATTTTTAACACTCCAGTATTACTGGAATTAATTTGATGCATCTGTTCCTGAATTACCTCCCATAGTTTTAGTTCTTACTAGACTTCCAAACCACTGTTGATTTAGGCCTGTTTGTTGCATTCCCATAAACTCTCTGCTATTTTAAAGCAGTTTAATTGCTTTTTAAATCCTTCAATATTAAAGTTACAGTAAATTTCAAACTTCATTATGTTATTAAACATACATCTCTAGATTCTCTGTAGTGCTGTATAAAGCCTGGCACGTATCACCTTGTCCAAGTATGTTATGAATATTCATGTTCCAGAGCCTGGTCAGGGACAATTTTATGGGAAATCCATAATGTGTAAGCACTCTTTTTATAGGGATTCTCCAGATCCCAGCTTGAAGCAATTGCTGTTGACTTAAACAGCATAAATGTTGAGAGAATAAGTGTCTGTTGGTCACAGATAACATTTTCTCACAATTAACCTTTTCAGGCAGCTTGCCATTGACAGATAGTCGCTCCACCTTGAATTTAATGTTTTCCTACTTAGAGCTGTGGGGAGATAAAGACTCATTTAATCAATATGTATTTGAGCTGATCTTGCTGAACACATATAATTTCATTTGACTGGTGCCACTGTTACTCATCCTCTGTTAGTTTTCCTGCATGTCCTTCTGGTTCTTATGGGTGGATTTATTCAGAAGCAGGAGGAGAAAGCTGGGGGAGGAGTGCCTTGTAGATAGGGATTAAAGAGATCATTCTGAAACTCTCATTAACATGAAAGGCATCCTATTAAAAATCAGTCTTTAAACATGCTGCTGGGGAGGTCCATATTTTCTGCCTTCTTCAGATTAAAATAATTTAACTCTCTAGTCCACATTTCTCCCTTTCCTTTCCCTTGCCCCAGGAACCAGAGCTGAAAACACAGCGGGAGACCTAAAAACTCCCCCTAATCTTTGTCCAGCCTGGGACACAAATTTAGAACAGCATTGCATTACACTTCCTATGGCCCCAAGAGGCTGATACAATGGCCAAGAATAGCTGAAATAGAGCAACACTCTGGCCATGTTCCCTCAACCTCTCTCACACTGGGAACCGAAGCGGGAGAGGTACTGAGTTACTGGGAAGGTCCCACGCTGCCCAGGGAAACCAGCGGGGCCAGGGGTGCCCTCCCTGCCTCCCTCCTGTGTGTGCTGACACGGATGATTTACAGCACCAGGAAGGGCCAGCAGGCCTGGGACATGCTGAGGAGCTGGTTTTGAATAGGTTGTCCCTATCAGCAGTGAGAACAGTGAGGAGTCCAGAGTCAAAAGATTTATTTTAGACTGGAAAGAGGTAAAAAAATGTAGTTGTGATACATGCTTTTTCCTATTATTTATCTATACAGAGTTTCAGCTCCTCGCAGTTAGGCTAAAATCCATCTGAGATTTTTTTTCCTTTTTTTATTTTTTTTCCCCTAAAACTGGAGGTAAAAATAACTGCTTTACCCAGCCAAAAGCACTTTGCACATCGAGTGTTTAGGTGTTTTTTTAATGAAAGAAAGCAGAGGCTTATTTAAGAAAACAATCTGTGAAGAAAATAATTATAGCCATTTCAGTTCTAAAACCTGATATTTGGAAATCAAGTAAAGTACAAATCTGCAATAATGTGCTTTATTTTGTTTTTATTTTATTTGTAATGTTTTTCCCCTGTATGCATGAAATAACAACAGCTTCAGATAGGCCAGTTACCAGCAATTGTGGGGAAAGAACCCACAAAGCATTAAGTCACTCAATTTAAGAGACAAACTCCTTGTCCTTAAAACATTCCCTGGGGGTCAATGACTTGAGCAAGGGTGGGAGAAGATGTGGCAGGTAAACATTTCTGCTTTCTGTCCCACTCTTTTAAATCCTGCACTACGTTTGACATTTTGAGCATAACGGATTCCTATGAATAAATGAGATTACTTAATTTTGTTCTCATGAAAGAGGAATGCTGGTGCTAATTGTTTTGATTTTGTTGGAGGAAAGCAATAGTGAAGAGTGATCTACCTGTTTGGCTTTTTTTCTTTTCTGGCTAGTCACAGCAATAAATGAATGTTTACTCAAGCATCATTTATAGTCTGTATTGCAGGAATATTGAGAGAGAAATTCTTCTTGGTCCTTTGCTTCAGAGTGTAATCCAAGGTATATTTAATCTCAAAATTGGCATCTTGGGGAGAAAAATGCATGCTTGGGGTGATGTCCACCTCTACTTTTTGTGCGTGTAAACCTAGGCAAAATTCAACAATTTTTCTTTCATTTGTGAAGTATTGTAATGCACCTTCCCTTTGAGGAGACGGTAACTTTTAAACCTAAATCAGGAGGTTTAAGCTGCATCAGAAAGCTCAATCCCATTCCTTGGAAACTTCAGAAATTTCCAAGTGTTGGCATGTTCAACTTTTTTTTTTCGTTTTCTTTTTTTTTTTTTTTATAAATTCACCCCTCTGACATAATATCTTTCAGATTCCCCGTCTTCAGCAGTAGAAGAGGTGGTGTTGGCTGTGTGGGTAAGACACCACTGTTCTATATTTACTTCATGTAGCTGGAATGTCTCTGCACCGCCTGTGGCACCACCTTTTAACTGAAGGCTCCAGGTATGCTCTTAGTAGGTCTGTGCATTGTGATGGTGTGGTATTTGTGTGAGGTAAATATACACACTGAAGGCTACAACAGCTGTGCATAGACCCATCCTTACAGGAGCCAGGCTGTAAATCCCTCTGTGGGAAGAAATAAGCAGCAAGTTCAGCTGCCAGACCCAGCTCTGCTCGTTTCAAGCACTTTGTGCCCACCTTTGTGTTTGTGAATACAAGAGATCAGGGTGGTACTGAATAAAACAGGAAGATTTTAAATCTACTGTTCCTAGAAGTGAGTGACTCTGCCAGGTGCAGGAGAAGAATCAGTCAGGCTGAGATAGAAAACTAACTTAACTTTTTGTGTATTCTTGGTCTTTAGAAGCAGCTAATTCCTTTTGACAACAAACAGAAAACATGCATATTCTAAGATTTTTTTTTTCTTAAGTGCCCAAGGGGCTTAGGAAAATGAGTCCCATTAACTTTCAGTGAACTTGTTCAGCTCAGCCCTGGAGATGTTTTGGGTATTTTTCCTTTTGAGAGACGGTCCAAGAAGTTCCATATCATACGAAGTGGAAATAATGTTCATGTTTGCTTTACTGTTTCTACAATTTGTGGAAATAAGCTCATGTGAAATTAAATCTGCTTCCTTCTGTCTCTCTGCCCTTGACCTTGCCAGTTCTTCTTGCCATTTCTTTTTTGGCCAAAACCTGTATAATGACAAAAGCATGGCAGTTGCCTTGCAGCTGGAGGAAACAAAGTATAGATTAACTTCAGTCCTGCATTTGTAGAAAACTTTTTCTTGGCCTGATGGAGGAGGTCATAAATAACCTCTGGCTTCTATTTCAGCCACCATTTTACCTGGGAAGGCCAACTACATACCTCATTTCCCATTTTCTATAGTTATTACTAGTAGAAGACAAAAACAAAACAGTGAATCCACTGGGACTACAAAAATGCTCGAGAGTGCCAGGAAGTGCATTGAAGCTACAGAGGGAAGTGTCCTCTCTAATTATGGTTTATAGTTGCTTCTTTTTATCCATGACTGCATTACTGAAGGCACTTGTCATGGAGAAGCACCCACTGGTCTGGGTGTAGTTCAGTCCCGGGCTGTGGCACCGTGCGCCGTCTTCCAGCTTGGGATGTCTGCGTATCGTGCTGGCCCAGAAAGCCTTGCTGTCTGACTTGGCTCTGCTTGGCTATTATTATTTCTGGTTTACCTCTGTGTAAGCTAAACCACAGGGTTGTTAAGTTCATCCAGGCTGAGCAGTTCATTTGCTTCACATTAGCATAAATCGTATACAGCAGACCCCTAATTCCAGACTCCCACGGTATCCACAGCACTGTGTTATCTCTCACAGCTGCTGGTTGAGGAGCCAACACTGAGTGCTGTGGTACCTTCTCTGACTTCTCCATGATTAAGTGGGTCTGAGTATTCACAAAATTAAAATATCTTAACTGTGTAGAAGCTTAACTCAGGAATTGTTCCTTTTTTCTTTATGCTCCTTATATAGTCATAAGAGAGGGAGATAAGATCATGTTTTGCCTGTTTGGAGAAACAAACCATCAAATCCTGTCAAATCAGAGTCAGTTTCTGGCTTACATAATCCATCTTTAGAGACTTAATGTAGAAAGTGTGAGCAGTTAAGGAGGAATTTATCTGTGCTACTAAAACATGTGTCCATTTAGCTGCGTGCATTTTGCTGACCGATTTTGAAGCTGGTAGCAGATGGGTGCCCAAGCGAAGGGGTGATACAAGAATGACTTAGAGTAGGAGCAAGTAGAATTTTGGTTTTCCAAGCAGAAGGAAGAATGTGTCAACCTCTTGCAAGACGAATTGTTCATTTAGTGCTTATTTTCAAAGTCTGCTGAAATAAGATGGTTATCTCAAGAATTCCACCCCCTGAAATCTGTGGATTTCTGTAGTTATCCAGTCTGATATCTTATATTTTTTTGTGAGCTAGAAAGAAAGCAGGGCTTGTCTGGAAGGAACTACTGAAGTTTCAGTGTCTTCTACTGACTTAGATTCACTATTTGGCTATGGAAATGATCCTCAACATATCAACGACCCTGTACACTGACAAACCTAAATTTATTACTAGAGTACTGATTTTTTTATACACACAGTAGATTCTAAAGTGCTTTTTATATAGTTCAGTTCAAGTGGTTAAAGAGAGAAAGCATGAGAAATGTAAACATTGTTGACATGAGCTGTTTTCTATTAATTAACTTATGCATATCAAACAGAATGTTGTTGCCAGCACTTTACATGCTGTTCCCTTTCCCCAGAAGCTTGTTTGCCAAACACAACACAGGTTACGTGGTGGGAAAAATAATCAGGGGAGTCAAGTCTTGATCTAAGCTTCTGCTGCCATGTACATGTCTGGCCCTGGCACACCTGTGGACATGTTTACAGGAGCAAGTTTATGTACTTTTACTACATAAACATAAGGGGCTGGGCTGTTGAATTACCTCACTGGAGCTTTCTTAGAGGTGCATTTGGAAGTCTTGGGTAATAATGCTAAATAGGATCTCTGCACTGCTTTATGCCTTCTTGGAGAACTGGCAATCAAAGGCCAAGGTGCTGGCTGGGCACTTGCAGCCTTACTCCTTGGCATCCAGCCCTGGTATTCTTTTGTCTCAGTTCTGCCCAGCGGTTATCACACTGCCTCAGCATGGAGAAGGAGCAAAAACATTTTTTTAAAAGTCCAAAGGAAGAAGTAGAATTAAGATAAACATTTACATAACTGGGGAAAATTACCCAGGAAGGACTGGAAATCTGATGACATTCTGTTTACCTAGTGCAGTATTAAAGCAGTTTGTGAGAGATACAAACCAGAACACTTTATATAAATCACTGTGGATGTAAGGACCTGTGAAGCGAGACAGTAAACACTAAAATTATCAAGCTGGCTCAGCACAATAGAATTTACTCAAAACAAAATTTTGCACCATATCTTTGCTAAAATTCTCTTGAGAAGGGAAAAGAACAAGATGGTAAAGAGCTTCATGTTCTGAAATGGTCCTTATATACTCTATATGTAACATCTACCAATTTTGCCCATTCTAACCAAATCTAGACCTTGCTATTCCGTAAATGGAGGTCTTTCTGAGACCACAAAGTGTGCATTCTTGCTTCATTTTGTTACAATGCTGTCACTAACATTAGGTAATCATATGATGTGTTTGCACTTTTCATGCTTTTTAGCCAGCAAAGTTGTGCAGAAATCTGGGCTTCGTATTGTCCAGTTCAGTCATCTGCTTGATACAACCCCTTCAAGATATCAGACCCCATGTGAGAAATGCACCCTGTTTTTTTACAAGCAGAGGCTTCATCTGGAAGACTACCACAATATTTGGCTCCTCTTTCTGAAGCTACTCTGAATTTTTCATGCCTTCAAATTAGATTAGATGCGTGTTTTCTCCCAAGATTTCGATATAATCCTAAACAGGATTTCTCAAGAGTTAGGGTTCAGTTGCAATATTGGAGGAGGTGCTGGCGGGCATAGGGATGGATGTTTCCTTTTTTTTGGCTGGGCTAATCTAACAGCTCTCTTGATTACAGCATGTGGTGTGTGAAAGCAAGCATCAAACCAATCAGATAGGCAAGGCTGGAAAGGGAAGTAGCTAAAGAGGTCTGGGAAAAATCCACAGTGGGAGACCTGAGCAAAAAAAAGAAATTCGGGAATTATTAATGTGCAGATGGATGAGAAATTCTTCTCCAGTGGGAAAGGACCACAGCAGCCACAAAATTCACATTTTCAAAATAAAACACAGAGATCACTTCTTAATGAAAGCTTCTCAATAATAACATAAGACAAGCAAATTCATTAAAATAACATAACCACCCTTCTCACTGCCTGGGAAGAGAGAGAAAAAGTTTTGTGCTCAACTTAAATTTTGTAATAAATACTGTATAAGAACATAAGCTTGATAACATATGTCATGATAAATGTAGTCTAGTCTACCAGGAGGCATTTATTAATAAAAGCTACAGCGACAGCCAAAACAAACAGGCCTCCCTCCACAGAGCTCAAGTTTCTGCTTCATGTTCTTCATTTGCCAGTGATGTCTGGAGCTCTGTACACAGCAGTGAGACACAGAGTAGCTGAATGATAAGTCAGAAGATGGATACGAGCTACTCACTTACGCCAGTAGATATGGAAACAAGGGAAAGAGTCTGGCACCAGATGAGACGAGGGACCAGAGAAGAGGCTGACGAAGCACAGGGAACATGGGAGCGTGACAACTGTGAAAGGAGTTCTGGGAGGAGAAAGGATGAGTTGCTTGAGTTGCTGGAGCTGATTTATTCTCTTTCTGTGGGAATGAAAACTAGCTGCAAATCCCAGTCCACTGTCAGTTCTGAACATCTAGACAGATTCTGGACTTGCATCCAAACACTGTGTTCCCCTTTTCTTCTCACAGTTTCTTGCCCTTCTCTTTGTCTCTCTTATGTGTCTCTGCTTGCTCTGGTGGCAGCTGCATGCTCCTTGAGACTGTAGTGTTTGAGGATTTCCCCATGGGAAATGTTTCTGGACTTTCTCAGTTCAGTGGGAAGCTGCTTCTTGGATGAGTACCTGTGTTCGATGTGGCACAGTGCCCACCCCTACTAGCTGGCAGTAAAATGTAAATGCACCTTTCTTAATTTTCTCTTTGTCAAAAGCAGCAGTGTTCACACAGTCAGGGCATTTTGGGTGGCCTAAGCATATTCATATTATGTTTTCTTTTATTTAGTTTTATTTTGCTACGTTTTTTTTAACCTTTGGAAGCAGGTTTTATTTTCTTCCCTTTGAAAGTAAACAATTGATTCCAAGGCCAGTAAAAATGTAATCTCTTCATAAGGCCCGAAGCTGAGCCTTTCCCACTGATGTTATGGCAGGTCATTGTTCTGTCAAAAGATTATTAACTTTTTTGGGTGTTAAAACATAAATAAATAAATAGGAAAGTTGTACGTGCCTCCAGGGCACTCACTCAGCTATGAAAATACAAAGTACAAGTACATTTCTTGTCACAGAAAGGAGAATGGGGACATGCTTGGAACAATAGTAATCAATTTCAGAAATGTGTGATTTATTAGGCATGGCTGCTTCAGATTTTTGAGGCATGCATAATACAATCTTTCTCCCCGCCCCTTGTACCCAAAAGATAAAACTTTTGGTGGAATTAGGACACAACTCACATGATGCTGTATGCAGGCAAACAGTAATTCATAACAATTCGTTCTGCTCTTCTCTGAGAGAGATTGTGTTATCAAAGATTTGGTGTCCACTTTAATAACATTTTTATTTTAGATATGGATCATCACTTCCCCAGAGCCATGTACATACCATGAAGAACAAGATGACAATTCTTCTCTTTCAGGTCAACTGCTATTTAGGTATGTGATAAATACATGTCTCTCTATTTCCTCTCTAAGACACAGAGTATCATAACTCGACTTATTTTCCATTACAACAGTGTTAAGTAGCTGTTATCAATAACATAAATGTAGAGTATTGTAATAAAATTCGTCCACAGAAGTGACATTTGAAGAAGTTTCTTCTGAGATGAGAAGGCTTCATGTTCCATAGTATCCAGGAGTTCCTTTTTCACACAAGAAACTCTCCATCCCAATATCTAGAGCTGAGCTTGCTGTTGGAGCCCTGGCTTACTGGCGTGTTAAAAATTTTTGGCACTTCAAAGTAGAACATATAAAACTGATTGGTGTTGAAGCTTAGTTTGGGGAAAAAAAACCCAAAACATTTCATATCTGATCTCTTGCTCAGCTTTTGCACTTGGGAGGTCTCTGGCTTACTATAAAAATCAGATAAAATTTCTTGCCAAAATCAAGAGTCATAACAATCCGTTTAACAAACTTGCCAGATTTGCTGAAAGATCTAACACTTGATCTTCAGACATTTGTCTTTACTCTCTCTGTCACTCAGTAAAAGAATACTGTGTTCTTAGGTAGGCTTGGGAGCCATACTCAGTGAGGCCATTTTTGTCGTCCTACCAGAGACTTTGCGACCCTAGTTTGGTTGCTGTGGCTAAAAAAGATCATTCTCACTCTTGTTCACTGTGAAGCTGCTGCTACCAAAAACGATAGGCCAGACTTTTGCCTTCCTTTTTTGCATGAGCTCCTTAGCTGTCTCTAGCTCACGTCAAGTCCTGATTTGTCCCACCACAGCTGCTTCCCGGAAACTTGCTGGCAGAAGGGTGGTTTGTATGCTTGTCCCCTATTAAAAGTTTAATTATTTCCATGTTGAAAACATGTTGGGACCTTTTGACCACAGGTTGTGCTCTGTCACATCCACTCTGTCCTTTCTCACTTGCTTGAGCGTTGGGCAGGGCCAGCACGATACCATCAGGCAGAAGGGTTGTTCTGGGACAATGGAAGTGGCAGATGCAGCCAGGAGCAGGCGATGACTCACAGCAGAGGAGTCCTCCTGCCGCGCTGGATGGGGTCCTGGCACGCTCTGCTCTGTGACTGGGAATGTCAAGGCTGGCTTTGGCGAGATGTGCACAATAATTATGCAGTGGCTTAAGGAGGAAACGTAGAATAAAAACATAGCTGCGACTTCAGCCTCGGTGACAGCAGGGCTATTTTGCTGCAGCGTAACTGCTTCCCCTCAAGCCAGCTCGTGGATGGCATTTTGTAGCTGTAACATGACGCTCACCCTGCTTCACCCCAGAAGGCTAGATCTCCTTTTTGCCGTGTCACTTCCTCATCTAACTGTTGGTTGTATGCATTAGGTGAGGCAGTGCTTCAGCACAGCAGGCAGAACTGAACCTTGTTGCAAGTCCATTAACTCAGATGGAGCTTCCTCCAGAGATGAATGTGTATGGAACTTCAGCGCTACTTTAATCAGAGTATTTCATATTCATGAACCTCTGTGTAAAGGGAGCTGTGTAATTAACATCATTCATAATGCTGTAGGGTGTTCAAGCTAAGGAAGGTGACTTGTTTTTTAAGGGCACAAATTGATCTCATGCTGGTGTTAGGAAAGTTTGATCCAGTGCACGTGTTTGGAGGAAGATTTAATGGTTGTGCTGCTGTTGTCTGAGTGCATGTAACAAGAACAATAAGGTTTTCTGACAAACAACATAATCATTTCGCTCAGTGTTGATGTCTGTAACCAAGGCTAGAACACAGTGATGTGCATAAAAACTGTGATGAATCAATGCAATGCTTGTCTGTAGCCTCCTCCTGAACACTGGGAAAGGACAAGACTTTGGGTGATAAACTGCTGTGCCTTTCCCTTCTCTCGTACTCCTTAGAATTCCTCAGCATGTGAAAATACATGCATCTTTTTCTGAAGGGAAAGAAACACAGCAGGTATAAGGCATATGCACAGTCTCATAGTATCTCACTGTTTGCCTGACTCATTCAGAGCCTTGAAACTCCCCTTCACCTAAAATATGACCTGCTGTGGGAAAACAGAGGTCTTTCTGTCCCCATAAGTCTCCAAATGGTAGTTATGGAAGAGGTTTAAAAATGTGTTTCGACACATCATGCAATTAATAATCAGCTTTGTACTCCCTTCTGGCTTAAGTTACAAAGGAAAGAGGCATTCAGCAAGGCTGTCCTTGTTTTCCACAAATCTCACAGCAACTTGCCATGAAATTGTTCAGAAGAGGGACTGAGAGCTGATCCAGGGAGGCTTGAGAAGCAGCTAGTCTGTTGTTGCAGACTAAGCCTTCTGCTTTTGGGGTGAGTTTGGAATTTTCCTTTAGAAAATTCATCTGAGGTAGAGGAAAACACCACCTTCTCCCTCTCTTGGTGAAGTGCAGATCCTATCTGGAGAGGAAGCAACGATTTTCATTCCACTGCCTTACATGCTGGTTCTGAGATCCAGGAGACAAAACCTCCTTCTCCCATGGCAGCATCTGTTAACGTGCTGTCAGTCCCTCCTTTCTTCAGTGTGGAAATCTCTTGGGGCTTGTTTGTCCCACAGCCTGCACCAGGTCCCCTACTTCCTGACTCAGTCCCATGTATTTGCCAACTTCAAACATTTTGTGAAAGTGGAAATGTTATTGCCAGACTAATCAACCTGGGAAGCTCTCTAGGTGGACTTGAAGTGTTTGCTTGGGGTTTAGATTTACACAAATGCTTCTACTCTTATTTTTGTATCACTTTACCAGAAAAAAAAAGGCTTCTTAAATTTGATTTTGCTGTGTTATTCTTATTTCCAGTTGAATAGTTTTCTGTCCTCAAAACCACTCATTTGCAGTTTCAGTGAAGGCTCACTAAAAGTCTCTTTGATGTTGTACTTTAGAAAATATGACAGCTTTTGCTGCATTCAATTCTATGCCTGGCACAAATACTGTTCTAGATGACATTGGAAGTCCTGAAAAGCTGACATAATTTAATATGGCAATACTTGTATCTCTGCACAATGAGGCAGACAGAAAACCATTGCTCTAAAACTTCTGCATGGATGAGAGGATGGGTTTCAGTTTAAGTCTAAGTCAATTTTGGGTGCCTTACTACAAAGCTATTGGAATGTCATCTAGGAAAGTTTCTAGTTGGCACGGGTCTAGTAAGTGCTATCAGGAGAGCCTGGAGAGCTAATCAGTTCAGAAGTAACTGAAGCCTTAAAGTGTCAGGAAAATTTCAAGGTGTTTCACAAGAATAATGGTATTGTCTCTGATGCTCTTGTCAGGTTCTAAATGAGATTATTCTTGATTTGCAAAACTTACCAGGATGCAGATAAATGGCTGTCACCCCTTATTGGACACGAACTCACTGGTAGGTGAACTGATCCAATGTTTAGAGAAGTAAGTCAGGTTTGCAAAGGGGTTTGAGACTCTCTAAAGAAAGGCACTGCTGAAAATAGGATTGCAGTGCTGACCAGAGCAATCCTGAACACACTGTGTTGCTTCATTCAGAAAATTTGCAGCGACTGAGGAAGAACAGATGACAGTTGCACATGGCAGCACTTAGAGAAATTTATCTTTGAAGAAAAATAATCTTCTAAACTCTTTTCTTGACATGGAAAAAAAGGGGGTTAACATCCCAGTCCGGTCTCATGCCTAGAGAAATACCTTTGCAAGTTCTTAGGGTTAGATGCTTTCCCAACATAAACTAGCCAACAAGAATGACCATCTGTAAGGCATTATGCAGTAAAGAAGGTTTTAAGTAGAAGTTCTATGGTTGTGCCATAGAATTTTCCATGAACTGCAATGGAAGATGCATGGTTAAACCACCCATACTGCAATCCTTATTTTCATTAGAAGTTCTACCACTACCCTCTGCTGAGGTCTCAGTTGGTTTTTGTATTTTTCTTTATTCCTTTCTCTGGTTTAGACAAATACCACAGTAATGAATATGTTAGAATAGCTTCTAAAATAATGGAATTTCTATAGTTTTCCTCTGTTTTCCCCCTTTTCTTTACCTGTTTTTACAAATAACCAAGAGGCCAAACAGTTCTTCGGTTTCAGAGGACTCCAAACAAACTCTTCAGGAGATTCTAGAGAGCTCAAATAATTTATTTCACAGTAACTCATATATTTATATTCCTGGGCATCTCTCAGTTCTGGAAAGAGGGAGAAACACCAAAGAACTGTGGCACAGTCACTTTTTTAATGACATTCCTGCTTTAACTTCAAATGGAAGAACTTACCATCTAGACAAATGTCCTAACCACCTGGACCTATTCCAGTATGAGGTGCTCTAAGTTTCTGTGAGAGGCTTTAACATCTAGGGGTTTGTTCTGAAGAAATGCCTTGGAGTTTTTAACTTCCTAAGCCATTTGAGGACAAAGAAATGACTTCAAACTCTCCAACCCTTTCCTAATATTACATTTTATAGGTAGGTGGATCAGTACCTTTCATTTCTGAAAGCAATAATTGCTAAAATACATTTCTTGAGTAGTTTTCCAAACAGTAAAATTATTTCTGGTGAACTGTAAAAAAATAGTATCTAAATTAGTTTGGCAAATAGTATCTAACTTGCACTTTAAAATTTTGGTGGATATGGGATCGAGAACTAAGATCTTATCTGAAGAGTTGTGCTTTGGAAGGAGATCAGGTAGAGTTTCTCTTCTGATGGCAATTTTGTTTTGCTTGAGTGTTTTTCTCTGGAGGATCTGGATTATTATAGCTGAATAGAAAAACATCTTTTCCCACTGATTTGAAAACAAAATGTAAGAAAAACTGATGTTGTAAGAAAAATTACTCCAAAAATACAGAAAAGGAAGAAGAAAGGAATACCCTCAAACCAAGCAATCAAAGAAACCCATTTTCTTTTTGGGTTTTCTTTTTCTTTTTGGTGATGACATTCAGTGGTTGATTAATGTTGCATCAGGCCAGGTTTTGTTTAGCTACATAATATCTTTCTGCAAACTCTCCCCACGCCTTTGTGGATGGTGACAAGAGCTTGGATTTTCCTAGTGATGATTAGTGCCTTGGGGCTGTTCTCAGTGTGGTGAGTGATGCTCTGATTGTCCATTCTCATCAGGCAACATTAGAAGCAAGTGCTTTCTATGGAATGTTTCTTGTGCCAGAGGATGTGCATCATTATCCCAACTGTTTGGCTTCTCTCCTTCATTGAAATTCATTTGGATCTGCAAAGCTGTCCCGTGAGCATAAACACTCTGTGCAATTGGATATACCCCATTCCCCTCTAAACTCTCTCTCCCTTTATACCCATTTGTACAAGACATGGCTCATCTCCCTTGTCCTATAGTTCAAGCACTGAATCAGACTCAGGAGGTTCTGCTAATGCTCCTGGCACCTCGTTTTTTTATATGTTCTAGCAAAAGGGACCTGGCCTTTTGGTATCTCAGTTGTCTCTTGTTTTAAATAAGAGTAAAATCAATTCCTCCTTTTCTTAATACTGATATTTCTCAATCAGAGCAGCCAAGTCTATTAATCTGAAAAGGAAAACCAGAGTAGCCATAATCGTGTGTTCAGCCTATTTTGGGAACTGCTCCTCCCAGACAGCACACCTCTGCTCCTTGTTGTGCTCCCATTCCCGCACTTTGGTTGGCCTTTCCTTAAAAGTCTCACCCAGAAGCCCTGTGGGGATACCTGCCCACTTCCAGATCCAATGCCACTGCAGCCTTCCCCCTCGATTCAGTCCGTGGTGTGGAATGTGTGAGAAGAACAAAGTCAGTATGTCTGCTCAGGTAGCACTGATACATGGAGTTCAAAGAACAGAGAATTATATGTCTGAAATGTAATGTTTCAAAGGCCAAATAAAAAGAACTGAGGAATGTATATAATACACTCTGAAGTAGTTGGTGGCCTTTTAAATTCTCAGAATTTGTTTTAGAATATTCTCCAGAAATGACATTTGAAAGTTTCTAGATTTGGGTAATTTTGAATACTCCTTCATATTCATTGTGTGGTAGAAAATCACATAAGTTTGCTTCAGAGATTGGTGCTGCTTCATTTCAGTATTAAATATAAATGCGTTCCATTTTTTAAAAAGAAACTTGTTAATTTACTACATAATTTCCTGCTTATTTTATCTGGATTTGTATCTCTTCTGCAGTACCTGTGTTGCAGTACCTGTGTAAGTAAGGATTTCAAAATTGAAAAAAATATATTTTAGTTCCTACAACAGAATCACAGAACAGAAGAATATTCACAGAACCACAGGTAGCTCAGGTTGGAAGGCACTTCTGGAGACCGTTCAGTCCATCCCCTGTGTTCAAGGCAAGATCAGCTGCAACATGTTACTCAGGGCTGTTTCCAGTTGAGTTTTGAGTATCTTCAAGGACAGAGACTCAATAACCTCTCTGGGCAACCTGTTCCAGTGTGTGATTTCTCTTACAGTAAAAATCTTTTTTCTTATATTTAAATGGAGTTTTCTGTGTGAGAGTCAGGCCTGAGACTTTTTTTTTCCCTCCAGACTGAACAATTCCAGTTCTCTCATCCTTTTGTGTGACAGATGCTCCAATTTTTTCATTGGCTTTGATGGACTCAATCTGTTAATAAGACTGTGTTCCTCTTATACCAAGAAGCCCAGAACTGGACACAGCACTGCAGATGTGGCCTCACCAGTTCTCCATGGATGGGATGGATTACTTCTCTCAGTCATCTTGGCAACACTCTTCCCAGTGTAACCCAGGATACTGCTGGCTTTCTTTGCTGCAAGGGCATGTTGCTGGCTCGTGTTCAGCTCGAGGCTCTGACTTTCCTCACCCCATCCCTTCACGCTTCAAACACAGTCTCTTTATTCCTCCTGAGTTACCAGTCCCTGCTTCTACCTCTTGAATGTTTTATTTTCATGCTGGAGTCATCAAGAACATCTTGTTCATCCATACAGGCCACCTGGGCTTGACTGTTCTCTAGTCAGGACAGAACAACAGTTGGAGGAGTTAGTCCCAACTCTCCCAGGCCCCTCTTCTCTCCAGGACTGTCTGTCATGGGGTTCTCCCAGGCAGATCCCAGAAGAAAATATTGTGCTTATCTGCAGTCCTGCTTTTTTGCCTTGTTGCCTCCTTACAGAATCCTGAACTCCACCATCTTGTGGCATTTCAGAGAGGCACCCACTCAGGCAGATTTCCCAGAAAAAATAAGAGGTTCCCCTACAGTGTCCTCCCAGCAGTTCTTTGTTTGGGTGTACTTGGCATGAGCCTCATTCTGCCCTGTTGGGGTGCATCAACTCAGGAACACTCAAAACAGAAATGTTAACTGCTGGTAGGATTAAATGCATATCATAAATGAATTTCCAGTCATAGTACCAACACTGGATATTCAGGAAAGGACAGTGACTTGCAATTGTCTATTGTGGTATCTATCTTGTTGTTTTGTTTTTGTTTTTTTTTTCCCCTGACATCTCTGCATTTACACTCAGCCCTATAAGCTAAGCTTATTAGAACTAGCTGTGGTAAGAATTATTCTGCTGGCTTGCTGCCCAAAAATAATGTTTCATCATTTCCTGAGGGGGAAAAAAAGTCTTGTAGACTTGTGGCCATTTGTCCTCACATCTATTTGCAGCTCCTTATTTCCCTTGAGAAGCATCCAAGAACATTTGGAAGTTGAATTTTCCAGTGCCCTCACTGATCTCCACCCCCTTCTCACTCCATTTCTTGGAAGGACCAGCTTATGAAGACAAATCTCCCACATTCTTTAATTCCATTATTCACTACTATGTGTCCATTTTATTTCTACTCATCACACAGCATTTTTTAGCTCCTCCTTTTTCTGAACTTTCTTGGAGATCTGCCCCCTGTAACACTTACAGATGCATAAACATAAAAAGTGGACACTTTGTCATGTTGCAGATCTTGTTTAACAGCAGATTCAGCTATCAGTATCATTAGACAATGTGCTGACACACATATCCCTGAGGGAGATGATTGTGAGCTGTTGGAGGAAAAATGATCAAGATTAGTCTGCCAAATATATGGTAGGTATTAATCATCATCAAATACAAGCTGAAACAGCATTTTTTTCCTCAGAAAAGCACTAAACTACAATTCAAATCTTGTCCTTTTGTCTGCAGAATTACTGTAGCATGCAGTGAACTGGGGTTTTTTGACTGAATCAACTTTGACAGCATATTGATCTAATAATTTCATAGTTACTTTCTAACATTACAGTGTTTTCTTTTCTCCTCAGAATCCCATTCAACACATAACCATATGGATTTTGATAAAATTGGACTGAATGCATGTACAACTCACATTTTTCTCCATTAAGAGATTCCAAATCAAGTCTTTATTCTCTTTAATTGATATTTCCCATTACTGAAAAGACCAAAACCTACTGGACCTTTTCAATAGGTATGTGCCTTCTTATGCTTGGAACAGAGCTTACTTACCACTGCATCTTTGAATTCAATATCCACTACTCTATACAAAGAATTAAAGTTAATATACCTGTATGAACTACTTAAGCTTAAAGTCGGGACTTTGATATCTTCAGCCTAGAGAGATTCAGATTCAAATTTTTCACAGAGCAGATTGAACTGCTCCTCGAATGCAGTAGATAACTCAGTTTTCCACTTCTTATTGATCTGTTTTGCCCTCATTAGAGAAATCAGTCTACCTTTTTTTTAAAATAAGAGCATCAAGTGTTGCACGTGATGTCCAGGAGGGAGCTCTAGTTATCCTGATCATGGTCTCAGGAGCATATTGCAGATCACCGTGTAACTGGTGACACCAACAGTATAAAACAAAAAAAATGTTTTGTTGTTATAGTGCTCCTAAATTTGCATTCAAATAGATATTTGTGTAGCTAACAGATCACTTAAAACTGTGCTCTGGGCACCTCCTAATACTGGGAGCTCAGTATAAGTAACAATTTGCCATTAAGATTTTGCCAGGAGTGACTAAATGGCACAGTTAAATTTGCAGTGTTCCTTCAAGGTTCATTTCCTTTCAGGAAAAAATCAGCAGTCAAATAGAACAAGAGCTGTTCTAGAGAAACAGGATAATCAATCAGTGACTACTTTTAGCCAAACGATTTTACCCATTAGTATATTTTTCCCAACACTGTTTTATTGGAATAGCTAATGATGTCAAGCTTCGGAGTCCAGATGGATTTCTTGCTTCAGACTGGGATTGAACATTGTAGGGAACTTAAAACTAGTAATTTTGGAAGTTTTGATCAGGAAAGAGAGTAAATTTCTCCATTAAATGACTCTTTGTGGATAATGTCATCTTCTACATAGAAACTGCTGAACTATTAACATAATACCACTAAAGCTGTTTTAGTTCCCACATATCAGTTGGCATAAAGATTTCATGTTATTCTGCTGACAGCATTGCCTTAAATGATACAACACAGAAGTATGTTAAATATATTACTACTTCTATTTAGATTTGCAAGCACTTACATCTGAAAAGAGGAGGTGAGAGGACGGCTGTTTAAAATGCTTTTTCCTTCCTCACGTCAAATACAGTAGGTAAATCTGATGCTGAAATAGATGAAAGTATTAGTGTATTCTAGTTAGAAACACAAGGTATCACTAAGCACTGCTTTCTAAAAAATCTTGTGTAGGAGACCTCCTGAGAATGAATTAAGGAGTGATAACATTGAAATAAAAGGATTTGTGTAGCAGTAGCTGGAAGCAGAAATTGGTTTGTTCTCCTGCCAAATGGATATATACTAACTTCACTGGGCTTGTTCAGTACTGAGGGAGCAAATTGTGTCTTTTTGAAACCAGTGACAGAACTCTCACTGACTGCAGCAGAACCTGGAATTAATGCTCTGTTTCTCTGTAACTTATGTTTTGACATAATTTATAAGAGGGGACTTTTTTGTCTTGGTCAACATGGCAAGAGCCTGTCGGAACGTCACGGAGATCTATGAAGTAACTGCAGACTAATGTGACTGGAAATGAGAGGAGAGTTTGACCTGCTGTCTGTTGGAGAGGAAATGTGAAGTAATGAAACCAGAGTGCAAGGAGACCACTAGAACTGGAAGATGATCTGCTATTTGGAAACAGCACAGCAAGATCTTAACAACCACTGGAGCTCCAGGTTTGCTGTAGCTAACATGTGACAGGGAAAGGAGGGTAATTTCTTATACCTAATACATTATCAGTACAATTGACGCTAGAAAATGTTTGACTACAGTATTTCTTTCTAAATTCAGGCAAGAATTGTAGCAAATACGTAAAACTTGTGGCTTTCCTCAGCAAATGGAAGGATACGTCAGCTGAGCTTTTCCTGTACTCTCAGTTCCCTGGAAAATTATGAACATCATAACATATTCAGAGATGACATTGGTGCCAGGTCACACAGCTACTGGCTGAGGAGCGCTGAAGTGCACTCTGAGAATGGTTAATGTTTCTTTTTATTGCAGAGTCAAAATAAGACAGAGCTATACTGCAGACTCTTTTCCACTTGTACTCTGGGGATTCTTAAATATTTCACTTTTCCTGGTGGCTATATGCAGCAAAACAAAACATCAGCCGGTAGTTTACATTTTTGCTGCCTGCTTTATTTAGCACCAACCCTGAAGTGACTCTGGACATTTATAAAAAGAGAACTCTCACAACACTAAGCCCATGTGAAAGCTGGTGTCGGCTTTCCTCTGAGGAGATTAAAAACAGAGGGTGTGCTGTACAGTGCCAAGCCCAACTTCATGGCTATGGTAAGCCAGGGAGCCTGTGTTCTGTCCCATCATTGGCTATGTAATGCTCTCTGCAAAAGCACATTGGGGATTAATGGTATAACTTTTTTCTGTCACTGTCTTTCCAAGTGAATTCACTGCTCTGAGGATGTGACTGCTACTTAAAACTGAGCCCTGAATCTAAATCAATGCAGGACAGTCTTTCCCAAGAGAAGGATGTGTTGTAAAATGGACATGAATTACCATTTGTCACAACCTTATATTAGTAAAACTGCTACTAGGTTAGAACATAAATATTTTATATCCCTGAAAAGTTAGGAAGTTCTCAGGGTTGTCATAATGAGACCTCATTTATTAGAGGTTATAGGATATATAGCCTGTTTCTTTCTATATTCCACTGTCTTCATGCCAGCAAAAGACGGCCAATGACATATTAATGTTAGGAAAACACTCAGGTTCTTCTTAAATGTCTTAGATTTTACAAGCTAAAAGCAAAGAGGAGAGACAACCTAATGGAAGTTTTCCTTAGGCTGCAATTCAGCAAAGGCCACACTTCAGAACTTCCTCAAAGAGTATCAACACCCCTGTGAACAATGTAAACCAGCCTGGTGGCACTGGAGAAGTACCTGATGGTAAGGGCTCTGAAGAAAGCATGCTCTGACAGCCTGTTTTGCTTATAGATTTGGATGCTCAAAACAGGAGGTTTTCTTTGAGAAGGGCTCAGGACAGAATACAAATAAATCAGTACACCAGAAATGCTTGTGGGACAAAATATTTCAGTCTTTCAGGCAGTTGAAGTCCAGACATTCAGGGGAAGTAAGTTAAATAACTGGTGGTGCATTTGAATGAGAACATTCGTCTTGTTTGTCAAAGTCCCACAGATATTCTTCAAAATGACAGAAGCGTCTGACCACATTTCCCCCTTTCCCTACCCTGAATGAACTTGTGAACTAGTTAGGCGCTGTCTGGGTTCCGGACATTTCAATAGTTTTGGCTCCATTCTAACGTTCAGCCTAGAGGAATTCCTGTTAATTTTGTTTATGCTCTTTATTGGGCTTTTGTTTTGTTACTTCAGGCCTTTTCTGCATGTTGAATGGGAAAACCATTTTATCTGATGGAATCTACATTTCCATAATTTTGAGAAATGGCTCCTTTCTCTGAGAACATCCTATGCAAAGATGGAGAGTCGAAAAATTCCTGAAGTTTATGTTGTTTGTGAGATACACATGGATCTAGACTGCATTTCTGTGAGTGTCTTTGCTCTATATACGATGAGGAGAAAGAAAAGCTTGATGCTCTGCATCTGAATTTGTTATGGACAACTCTAAAGCCCAACTTTTTTAGGGGGTTCTGCCATGGAATGTATGAGTATGTTGGAGAAGAAGTGATGGGGAAGAGTGCTTGCTACTTCCTTAGCAGCAGGTGATCAAATAAGCAGAGATCTGGGGTGTACTGGGTGAGAGTCTGCAGATAGCAAATCCAGAAACTTGGGTTTCAAGCATGTTCTCTGGGCACATGTTATAACATCAGGAGAACTACACCGAGGAGCCTGGAAGAGATCAAGGTTTCTTTTGCAAAAAACATGGTGTGGAAATAGCCATCCTGGTGCCACAAGTATTGTGCAACTTCCACTGTCAAAAGCAACATTGTCTCAGCTGATTTTCTGGATAAGGATCATAATGCAAATATGAAGGTGAAATGGTGCCAAATTCATCAGTCTCGTAGATCCTGGATTAGTCTGGCAGGTGGGTATGCTACCTAAATTCATCCTATTTGATGTATGTTTAATATGGTGAGGCAGTCCTGCTAAGCCTTCTGACTCAATAAATCTGTGATTGTACTGACCAATCTACTGAAACTGCACAGCAGTTCGTTTTGGTGTAACTTCAGACAAAATGGTATCATTTTGCCTGATGAGGCTTTTAAATACGCCCCAATTTTTTATTTTTAATTTTGGAGATGTCAGGAAGCTTCACAAAAACTTGTATTACTATGCTTAAACTTGGCTCAGAGTCTATGAACATTTTTCCTCCCCCATGCTTTCAAAGCTTATGGACCTCACAGAGAGATTTAGAAAGTTGGACTTGCTTGACCTTCACTCCTTTTCTGTCTCTGTTTTTATCTTCACAAATGTAAGGCATAAACCAACATAATCATCCTTGCATTAGAATGAAGGAGATCTTGAAGGCAAAAAAAAAATCTGTAAAAAAATCTGTTTTAATGCTCTTTAAATTAAAAAAAAATATTTACATGTTTTTGTAATTCTCTGCAGTAGATAACGCTGAAGTACAAAGTGTTAATGAGGACTTTACCTTGTTCAGTGCAAGCTTTGTAGTCTAGTTCTACTTGATTTATGTAAGATGGATATTTCTGAAGAAGAGAAACACAAAAGAGTCCTGTGCAAGACAAAACAATATGATGTCTCTCTTGGTTTTCCAAGGTACAGTGACTGGTACTTGTCTGCAGTTTTGAGATCAAACTGAGTGGAACAAACCTACTGCAAACGAGAAAACGGAACAGAAATATATATTTTAGCTGCTTAAAACTTTGCTTTCTCCCCACTTCACCTCAGGTCACCAGGTGGATTATATGCCTCTTCTTCCCATAAAATACCTTGACAGTTCACTTTGGAAAGAGTCTTCTAGGAAAGGTGAGACTGCATCATGGGCTGCGTGATGAGGTAGAACTCTATCAGATGAGAACTAGCAGTTTAGCTCAATACATTATACACCAAATTTATAAAGCTGGCTTTGACTTTACCAGGACAACAGGAGCCTTGTCTAAGCACCTGGCCCCAGGACTGGCACTAGTTAGGAGACTGGGCTTGCTCTTCGAGTTTCACTGGGGAAAGATTTAGCACCAGGAAGTTTCCATTTGCTTGCCTGCTTGTGTAATGGATGGTACCTCTCTTTACTGTTTCAGGTTTTTCCTGGCTCACATAGCAGCATCTTGTAACATCATAACATCCTTTATTTACACCCATCTGAGGAGGAACTCAGGTTGGTTGTTTATTTATGCTGAAAGTGGGTTAGTTTCTTTCTCCACAGCTTTCCTTTAGCATAGGGGTGAGAAGGGACTGACTTGCCTCAAAATGAGGCAAATTAAGTAATAATGGCAAAACTAAGAGGAAATCTGATTTCACTGTCAGACTACCCTAAATGACTACTTGATCTACTGATTTTTGGAGAAACTTTCTGCTTTAAAAATGGTGGTGAACTGAGTGCTGCAAAGGTAAATGACAGGATTGGTGAAAATACATCATAGCCCTGATAAATACTTTGAGTTCATATTTAACAATAAACACCATTAATGTATAAGATGGTTGACACTTCTTTTTATAACTTAAGATATTTGTGTTCTTTGACCCACAGGGATCTCACACATTTTGTGCTTGTTCTCTGAACTTTCTGTAAAGGCATCTGGAAAAATGAATCTGCCTCTCTAGAACTTGATGGTAGGGCCAAGCTCAGCTGTCTTCCTCAACTTTAGCTGTGGCTTCACTTTGATTTCTTCCTGTGTGTGGTGGGACAGAATTGGAGTGGATCTCTGTCATAAGCAATGTGATGCCACCTTCCAGGGCACTTTTCTGCCTGTAAGACAGTGCTCATGTCATTTCAGGTAACCAGGGTGGGAAGGATCTGCTGTTTAAAGCTGTTGGGTTGTTGGGCAGGCAGAGAAGTCTCTGTAACCTACTAATTATTTGCCTTTTTTTCGTGCCAATTGCTAGAAAGCATCTTAAACGTTGTCAGTTAGGTCTCCTCCTGCTCCCATTGAATCATAGATGAGTCTCCAGTTGACTTTACTGGGGCAGAATCCAGCCCATTGTGCTCGTGACTTTGTTTTCAAGAGCTCAACTGAAACCACTGATTCACTGCACCCAGTCAGATGGTTGATTTAATTGACAGCTTTTTCAAAGAGAAAGTTGGTCTGCACAGGCTTTTCCTTGATGTTGTCTCATACGTAGTTTGTTTTGTTTTTAAATCTCTATTAATTTTTAAGATAAGCATTGTCAAACCTATCTTATGGTTTGAAAAAATATACTTTGTGATCTATTAAGAACGTTTTTAGCTGATTGCAACTGTTCTTGCTAACCTTAAAATCAACACAGAACTATTTGTTTGAAATATTTAAATGAAGATTTCCAGCGACTGCAAAGTTCTTTTTTGTCCCACATAGTTAGAAAAGAATCACATACCACTAAATGAATTTCCAGTTTTGCTACTTCAGACCTCGATGTGGTAATGAATATGTCATTAATTTCTGCACCCTGTATTGAATGCAAAGAGAACAAGGGGACGCTAGGTAGTTCATATTCCACATCAGGACACGTTCCACTGAAAAAGTCCAACCACCAAGAAAAAGGTGACTGTGGGAACCAACAAAAAAGGGGGGATCTTGAGTTATTTAATTTTTCATTATGTATTTAAGAGCCATATTTTTCCTTGTGAGTGAACTGGTATGTCATGGAACCAAAATTTATACCTGAAAATGTGGACTGGAATGCTACTGATAGGGGGAAAAATGATGGAAAGATATTCAGTTTGTAATAACTTTCCTGGTGCTTCTGAGCACCAAAATTGCACTGGTCTGGACAGTGAACTGTACTGGAAGGACTGAGCTTGTCAAGGTTAAAATACAATGATAAACCCAAAGACCTCGATTGTCAAAACTACCATTTTTTTAAACAGTTTAAACATTTTATCAGTTGGATTTAACGCATGAATTGCGTCTATAATTTTACACAATAGAGAGATCACATATTATTTCAATAACGAGATAGGAAAACACTGAGAATTAAAAACATAAATTGCTATAAAATAGATGTGGAATCAGGCCTGTGCTCAAAATGTATTGCTGCCACAGTAAATAGCCCCAGTTGAAGAGCATTGCAGATTTACTTCCATTGTCTAAGACATAAAGCCCAGCTATGGCCAAAACCAAGCAGCAGGAAAGATTCTGATGTACAGTCTGCCTTGCTTTGTGTGGTTTCATGTTTTGCTAATGCCACTGTCCCTTCCAGCATGCATAAGCCAAACGATAAACTGTCTTAGGGGACTGTTCTGTATCAGTGTGTCCCCAAGATGCAGCATCAGGATATTAAAGTGGCTAGGTTTTTCTTTTTAAATTTTGTTGAAACAAATTTGCATGGAGGAGAAACTTCAGACATAATAATGTTTTACGCTCTGTTAATGTACATTGTTATTATGTTGAATAGGTTTTAGTCTATTTTTATCTTAGGATGTGTTTAAAAGGCTGACAGGCAGCAATCATCTTGGTAACTGGGCAAATTTCAACTTGAATTCCTTGATATCTTATAAACCTACAGGTATGTGAATTTTCTTTAGAGTAATTTTAGGAAGTGTAGACACACTTTCAATCCAGATCAAATATGGTCTTAATATACAGATTAGATAGTCAAATGTCCCCTGGCAAAATCTGATACAATACTAAGAGAGATGGCCCTTGATGCCAAAAAACCAAGAAATACTTGAGGTGTGACTTATTTCAAAGGCTGACTTTCTGTGAGAAATTCCAAACCTTGCCAGATGAATCCAAGAAGAGGACCAGAGATTTTGGGGTGTGTAGAAGTAGAACATGATTTTATAATTTATGGTTCTAAATGCAACTTACTTGAGATACTATCAGTGAATGCATGGTGTCACTGAAAGGGAGTCTGTGTTTCTGCTTGGAACTTCTTGGCTAGCTTATTGAGTACAAAAGTCACAAAAATAATGATCAAATCAAAGATACTGTGTATTTTTTCTGGATTTTTAAACATCTATCCTTACTCCAAATTAGCAACACCAAGTACAGTAAATTAGTCCTAGAATTTTAGGTAGGTACTATGTTATATTTGTAAACCACATGGGGTT